>NC_134353.1:889759790-889984790 GCF_048569485.1 Anomaloglossus baeobatrachus | reverse complement strand
CTCTGAGGTACAGTACCCGGGAGTCTGAGCATTCAGATGAGAATTGGCTTAAAGGGAACTTGTCAGGTCAAAAGAGCGTTATAACCTACAAGCAGGAGCCTGTGTGAGCTAGCAACCCCTTCCTACCCATCCCTGTGTTGTAATAATGTGTAATATGAAAGTAATAAAATACGTTTTATTACTTACGGTATATATTCACTATATAAATGAGCAGGGTCTCTAGCCCCATGGACGTCGCATCGCCCTGTGGACGTTTGAATGATTTCCATGGTATCACACCCCTGTGGGCTTGATACCATGGATTTACATGAGCGACCTCACATCTGCTCCTTCAGAATCCCGTGCATGCGCGCTTACCATTCTCACCACCTTCTCATCCTGGTTGCTTGTCGGCTTGCACTGCGCATGCTCAGAAGACTCCTGCGGTTCCGCTCATGCGCAGTGCGCGTCTGAACCTGGCAAGTAAACAGCAGGATGAGAAGGTGGCGAGAATGGTAAGCGCACACGCGCAGGATTCTGGAGGGGCAGACGTGAGGTCGCTCATGTTAATCCATGGTATCACGCCCACAGGGGCGTGATACCGTGGAAAGCATGCAGACGCCCATGGGGCGATGCGATGCCCATGGGGCTAGAGCCCCTACTCATTTACATATCAAATATGTAAGTAATAAAACGTATTTTATTACTTTCATATTACACAATATTACAACACAGGGATGGGTAGGAAGGGGTTACTAGCTCACACAGGCTCCTTCTTGTAGGTTATAATTAGGGATGATCGAATACCTCAAATATTCGGCAACGCCCATATTTGCCGAATAGGTCGCTGCTATTCGACTATTTGCAAATATTTGATGCGCAATGTAAGTTTATGGGAAACCCGAATAGTTGCCGAATAGCGACTATTCAGACTTCCCATAGACTTACATTGCGCATCTAATATTCGCATAGCGGCGACTTATTCGTGGGATATTCGCGAAGCCAAATATTGCCAAATATTTGTGATATTTGATCATCCCTAGTTATAATGCTTTTTTGACCTGACAGGTTCCCTTTAATATATTGGCAGTAGTTGACCACCCCTATGAGAAAAAAAATTTTTGCTTTAAAATTTACATGCACACCCAAACATAGAGTATACAGTACACATCTATATATAGAGGAAATGCAAAGATCTGCTTAGATTCACAGCCACACACAATAAATACACACACTCGATTATCATAGAGCGTAAATTCCCCAGAAGATTGCACCTAGACTTTAATCTTCTGCTACCACAACATACCCACGCTGTGCCATCACTTAGGTGTGGTGTGGTATGGGAAGAAGACAAGAGTCCATAAACGATCCTTTGACACTGCGGTTGCGTAGTGCATTTTTTGGATATGGTCCTTCTACTCTCTTTGGCTCTCTTTGGGAAAGAAAGCCATGGAACCCATAGGGTGGAGGGGCGACATGACTAGAGGGAAGGGAAGGAGTGATGGGGTTAATGGAAACAGGAATGGTTTGTTTATAAGGCAGAATAGAGGGATTGGTGGGTAGGAGGAGTTCCCTGGAGGAAGAGGTGGGACAGTTGAGGGGTGTAAGTAAAGGACCTTGACTTACCCCCCTCTCTCTTGACTTCCGGATATGGAACGATCTGACTGGAGAGGTTCCTATAAGGTGTCAGGACGTCACCTTCTATTTCTCCATGGAGGAGTGGGAGTATTTAGAAGGACACAAAGATCTGTACAAGGACGTCATGATGGAGGTTCCCCAGCCCCTCACATCACCAGACTTCCGGATATGGAACGATCCGGACGTGCGACAGGATGGCTGCTATCCGGGACCAGCGGATTCATCATGGCAGTGCACGGGCCCCTGGCAGCGCGGTCCCACGTCTTGGCTGCTGGGGGTTAACCCGTTGGCACTTTCCCCTCGCTCCCCTGTCAGCTGCGGGCGGCGTCCCCCCCCCCTCCCTCATCTCTCAGGTACTGGCCGTGTGCGGGGGGAGCGAGGAGGAGATGCGAGAGCCCTTTCGGGGACCCTCCGCGGTAGTGACGTGGGGCAGGGCAGTACTTAGCTGCTGCTCCGGCCGCGGGAGGAATCTCCGTCCGGGCCGCGGCAACCGGGAGGGGGGCGTGGCTTGTCTGCGGCCTACTTCCGGTCCGAGCCGCGGCCTGGATTGCTGGATGCGGCGGCTCCCGGACGGGGAGAGCGCCCGGCTGTGACAGAGGCCAGCTTTACCCCTCGCGGACGGCGGGGGGGGCCGCGGAGCTGCAGCCAGTGGTGGGTCCGGCACCAGGGCAGGCGGGCCTGGTGCGACGGGTGCCCAGGAGGCGGCGGTGAGTGGGGTGACAGCAGGGGCCCTGCAGTTTCTGCTTGGTCACCCAGATCAGGGTGCAGCTCCCGGCCGCGGCGGTCTCCCCCAGGAGGGGGAGGGCCCAGCGGACAGAGGCTTTCACGGGCCCAGGAGGGCAGGATGCGGCGGCTCCTGGCCAGGAGAGCGCCCGGCGAGGACAGAGGCCAGCGTTATCCCCCCCCCCCCCGCGGGTGGAGGGGGGGGGGCCGGGGGGCTGCAGCCAGCAGGGGGTCCGGCACCAGGGCAGGCGAGCCTGGTGCGACGGATGCCCGGGAGGCGTCGGTACGTGGGGGTGACGGCGGGGGCCCTGCGGTCCCTGCCTGGTCACCCAGAGCAGGCGTGCAGCTCCCGGCAGCGGCGGTCTCCCCCAGGGGGGGAGGGCCCGGCGGACGGATGCCTTCTGGGCCCAGGAGGGCAGAAGGCTGGCGGCTCTGGATGGGAGTCTGCTGGCAGCGGGTCGGGCCACAGGTACCCCCCCGTCCTTGCAGGCAGCGGGGGGGGGGGGGGGGGGTCGGGCCAGAAGATGAGGCCCGCGGTGGCAGCCCGTGGGACGGGACGGTTTCCGGGGTTGTCGCCGCGGGACAGAAGATGGAGCTTGGAGGATGGTGCCCACGCGGCGTACCAGGAGGACGGCCGTGGTGGTGGCAGCGCTTCGGCGGCGTCTGCGTTACATGAGCCAGAGGCGGTTGGCTCCAGCGAGGAGGAGGAGGAAGCAGTGACTGAAGAATCAGATGTCCGGATGGCGTGACTTTTATTCCAGGATACGCCGGGTCGCGGTCGGGTGAGACGGCCGTGGATTCGGCAGGGTTGGGGCGCAGTTGGTGGGGGGGGCGGCTGCGGACACGGCAGCGCCGAGTGGGTTTTTGTGTTTTGATCAGGCATGGGGTATTTTACTGCAGTGGTATATACGGTTGTGGAGAGTGCGCATGCACCGCCGGGGGCATGGACGGGATCGGTGGTTAGTGGGCGCAGGTGCGGCAAGCAGAGTGAGGGCGCATGAGGCGGCAGGGGAGCATTTTCGGGCAGAGGCGGCAAGGGCTGTGACAGAGTGAGTGGTGAGGAAAGAAGAGGGGGTGAGGTGGTGCGTCTGGATGACAGTGGCCAAGTGTGAGAGGTATGGGTACTTCGAAGGCCCGTTGGGGGGGGCTCACCTGCTGGAGGATGTGAGGGATAAGATTTGAATGGGGGAAAGTGTAGAAATAATTTCGCTGCTCCCCCTGGAACAGTGGCACCTGGATTAGGTTAAGCCAAGTGATTCCGGGAAGGATAAGTAGAGGGGGGGGGGGAGCGCCGGTGGAGGCTCACCCCTCGTACATTTGCAACGTGGCTGCGGGCATTTGCGTTTTTGGCAAGGGTATCAGGGGAAGGAATTGGGTAATTGGTTCGGCATGGTTTGGTTATATGGATCCATTTGGGGTGGCATGTTAGGTCATATGGCGGTTTAGTCTGGCTTCAGTACGCCGAGTAATTTCAGCAAGGGAAGGTGTTGCGTGCCGGTATGTGGTAGGATCATACGGGCACATCCTTAGGGCTGCAGTGGATGGCGGCTCCTAGTCAGCCCCTTTTGGGGGGCAGTTGGCGGTTCGGGGCTTGGAACCCCGGCGACACGGACAATGAGGGTTGTTTGGGGGGCATAGAATGATGGGTGGTGCAGATTTGGCGCGGACGGTTGTCTTAAGCATAAGTGTTGGGTGGTGGTAAAGATCATAGTGATGCTGTGTCTTTCTATTTGTATTGGTGGATCTTCGCCTCCTTATTGGAAGTTTGCGCTGGGCTAGGGGACGCCTGGTGGTTGTCGGTGGAAATAGGGGTCAGGAAGTGGCTTTGGGCAGGATGGGTGGGCCATTCGGGGCCCTCCTTGTCATGATTGGGTTTCTCTGTTGGGGGGGCAGTGCCGGAAAGGAGCCGTATATGTATATATAATATATATATATGTATTTCGGCTTGTTCAAAACGTATCTTATCTGGAGGAGTCATCGGTGTATGCCTGCTTGGCTCCAGAATTGTCGGCGGTTTATTATGTGTCGTTTGACAGAGGGTGGGATTTGGTAAAGGCGGTGAGCCGTGGAGCATTGATGGCAAAGGCGGTTTTGGAGGCGGCATTAGGTTGTTACTGGTCTACCCTGCTAGCTAGCAGTTCGGGTGCTGCGGGGGGGAGGGGAGTTATTATTATGTTGATCGGTGGGGGGCTAATGGGTTTTGTCCCATTTTATGTTCCATTGGAGGCGGTTATTCCTTGGTGGAGTGTTTGGTGCGTGGTGTGTCCAAGCTTACACCTCTCATTCATTATAGGTTGATTCTCTTTCCATCGGGTTGGCGGGTTGATGATTCATTTGGGTTGATTGTTTCATTGCAGATGGTGGTGGATACTCTTCTTTTTTTTTTTTTTTTTTTTTTTTTTTTTTTTTTTTTTTTTTTTTTTTTTTGGGCCGGTTGGCGCAGGCGAACACTGAGGGTCCAACGCCAGTGATACGGTTTGTGGGGGATAAAGTTTGATGTTATGGTCAGAGAGGTAGGCTTCGTGGGTAATGGGGTGGTCCTATGGGCTGTGATAGAGGCAGTTAGGCCAGCTAAGACGGTGTGGTTTCAGGCGGTGCAGTCTTTGCTGGGCGGTCGAACCACGGGTGCAGAGTTACGCCGCTGGGGCGAGTGTCTGCTGGACGGCTGGCGATGGCTGCGCCAAGGGTGCAGCCATCGGATCATTTGTGTGGGTCACGAGGGAGATCAATGATGATCTGATGGTGTAGGAGGTTTTTTGTTTTTCTTACGGCGATTTAGTGGCCGCGGATTCTGGCTGGGTAAGGTGGTACCTGATGGAACGTGGCTGCGGTACTCGGTTGCAGCGGGTCCAGTTGTTTTCGGGTTGGGCATCGTGGGTAGCACTTCCAATCGGTGGTAGGAAGGTGTGCTGTCATTCTGACTATCAGTTGGTGGAGAATTAGATTAATAGTTGGTTTGCTAATCCTGGGGCCAAGGGTGGCGTACTTGTGGCAGTTGGTTTCTCAATTGTATGCGTTTTTAAAAAAAAAAAAAAAAAAAATTTTATGCGTGGCGCAACCAGTACTGGGGGTTCGCCAAGGGTATAGCAGCTGCTTTGTTTCCTTCCAGTTCTGCAGGTTTCGGGAGTTGAGGCCGGGTAGCAGACGAGGTGGGCACGGTGTGTCCGGAGGGCTTGTGGAGTCTGGCGTGGCTGTGTTGGGGAGCGGCTCGGAGCTCAGTGACTGAGGTTATTTGGTGCTGATATCCAGAAGTGTGGGTGGCGCGGATAACGTTGTTTGGGGCCATGTGTGAGGAAAGCCTGGTGGAGTATTTGGTGGCGGCGTTGGCAGGGGTGAGTAACGGTTTTCAGGTTGCTAGGCCGGCGTCGGCAGTGGAGCAGAGGGTGGCGGCTGTGGCTGTCTTGTTGAGGATTAGATGTGGAGAGATGTTTTCGCAGGATCTTAGAGCGCGGCAGGCCTTGAAGGGGTTTTGTCGTACGGGTGTGAGGGAGCGGGACACAAGGGTCCGTCTCCGTTGTTTTGTGGCAGCGTTTGGTGAGTGTTTTGTGGTTGCTATGTTCATCTGAGCACGAGCGGGTTTTGTTTCCTCTTGTCCACAATGGTTCGTGTTAGCCTTTTGGGGGGCTTTGAGATTGTGGGGTTGGTCAGCCCATCTACGGTTAAGAGCGGAGGTTGAATGTTGGAGGATGTGTCCGCGGTGGTGCAGTGGGTTGAGCGCCGGCTTCGTCGCTCACCGAATCAGGTTAGGCGGATGGTGAAGGTTGGTGTTGTTGTATGCGGTCCCGGGTGCGGAATTATGTTATGAGGACGCCCAGGGTTATTGTTGTGTCACGTTAGTTAAGGTACCATTTTGTGGCAGTGCTGCAGACTTGATTGCAAGTGGCGGGGGTGGGCGCCCGGAATACTACGGGTCGTATTCCTTCTGGATTGGGCTGCCACGGAGGCCCCTCGGTGGTCTCAGAAAAGGGGTTGTGAAAAGTATTGGGAGGTGGGAGTCCTCTCGTTTGTCGGCGTTACGTTTGGCCTCAGTTGTTATTGGGTTAAGGCCAATGGGGGCGTTTGAGTAATTTTGGGAGTGGAATGGGTTGGTCTAACAGGTTGGTGTTATTTGTGGGTTTATAACCTCTGGGTTTTGTGGTGAGGGTGTGCCTCATTTGGATATTTGGGCATTCGTTGGTTCTCGGGGCCTCAGGGGTCTGAGGCTCGCCCGAATTTTGCCAGTTGGGTCTGGACGGGTCGATGGTACTGGTCCAGTAAGTGGGAGGCAGCGATTTGGTACCTCGAGAAGTTATTTATGAATGTTTAAAAAAAAAAAAAAAAAAAATTGTTGTTGGTTTGTTGCATTGTGGAAGACATACCCGGGCTTAAGCGTGGGGTAGTTTTGATAGTGTGACCAGGTTGGAATGGCGTGGGGCTCGTGCGGTAGGCAGTATCAATCGAGCCTTATTGGGGGCGGCGCCAAAGTTGGTGACGCTGAACTGGTGGTTTTGGAGATGCGATGGGGGTGTATCTTAACGTTATTGGTGCTGTTTTGTGGACGCTGTGATTGCGTGGAGGTGTGGTACAAGCTTTTGGTGTGTGGCGGGTCCAGGCCACGTAAGGAGTCACGTGCCCTGTCCTGTGGCGGGGGGTAGGTCTGGTCCAGAGGCGGTTGAAGGCAATGGTAACTGGACAGAGAGACACCATCTTGGTATGGTGGCTCCAGGTTCCGGGATGTTGCAGGCACGGGGTTCTGCAAAGTTGGGGGGTTAATCCGTAGGTGATTAATACCTCATCTCTGGGTCGGTGTGTTGCGGCCAGGGATACTGGAGTGAGAAGTGGTTCCTGGACTGGGCCTACCCAGGGTTGTATATTTACTGTATTGGTTACTGTGTTACCTATTGTTATTTGTTGGGGTCGCCCGTTGGACGGCGCCCCCTTGTGTTAGTATGTAAATAATAGGTAATAAAGGCTGCTGTGGCCAATTTTAAACCAAGTCACATGCAGTTCGTGTATTATTTACAGATGGTATTGGTGGGTAACACACATACAGCACGACTGGAGAATCCTTCCTCAATGGTCAAGAAAGCCATGGAACCCATAGGGTGGAGGGGCGACATGACTAGAGGGAAGGGAAGGAGTGATGGGGTTAATGGAAACAGGAATGGTTTGTTTATAAGGCAGAATAGAGGGATTGGTGGGTAGGAGGAGTTCCCTGGAGGAAGAGGTGGGACAGTTGAGGGGTGTAAGTAAAGGACCTTGACTTACCCCCCTCTCTCTTGACTTCCGGATATGGAACGATCCCCGCCCACCCTCCCTTGTGTTTAATACCGAGGGGAATTTTGTCTGGGTTGTTTCTTTGTCACAGCAGCGGGGGGTAGGTCTGGTCCAGAGGCGGTTGAAGGCAATGGTAACTGGACAGAGAGACACCATCTTGGTATGGTGGCTCCAGGTTCCGGGATGTTGCAGGCACGGGGTTCTGCAAAGTTGGGGGGTTAATCCGTAGGTGATTAATACCTCATCTCTGGGTCGGTGTGTTGCGGCCAGGGATACTGGAGTGAGAAGTGGTTCCTGGACTGGGCCTACCCAGGGTTGTATATTTACTGTATTGGTTACTGTGTTACCTATTGTTATTTGTTGGGGTCGCCCGTTGGACGGCGCCCCCTTGTGTTAGTATGTAAATAATAGGTAATAAAGGCTGCTGTGGCCAATTTTAAACCAAGTCACATGCAGTTCGTGTATTATTTACAGATGGTATTGGTGGGTAACACACATACAGCACGACTGGAGAATCCTTCCTCAATGGTCATGAGCAATGAGAAAGTATATCTCCAATTTTTTTACAATACATAGGGTTTGGAATAAAAGCATTTTTTGTTTGACAGATGTAAAAAAAAATAACTATAAAATAACAATTATACGCTACATAGTCATACATCTGTGGTGTGTTCACCATTTCTGTGCTTCTGCATTCCGACACAGGCAAGGGGCTTGCACTCCCTCCTTGTGCATCGTGACCGGTGATATGATAACGCGGGTGTCTGTCTGATTCAGTTCATTAGCTAAGTCAGATCCTCTCCTCTGCCTCCAAATCAGATAAAGGGGGCTGGCTTAGCTAACAAACTGAAGAAGACTCAAATAATACATCTCATTGACTGGAGGCTAAAACATATCTATTTCTCTCCCTGCAAGAAAACTGAGTGTATACAGTTGATGGCAGAGGGTCTTTACCGTAGTAGGAAGGTCTCAGAGCAAAAAAAAGATGTCATCCTCCTTAAGGTTTTTTTTTCTTATCTACTCTATGTTTATTTTTAGAATAACCTGATTAAAGGGTTTGACAAGAACTACAATATTGATCAGCTAACACTAATGGAGAGTGGTGTAGGGTGGCAGTCGTGGGCAGGGATCGACTGCGGATATCTCGGCACGCTACATGAAATGACTGGTCCTGGCTGGGTGTGTGGACTTTCCCCATGTGGGCTGGGAACACTTGTTGGCCACATACTGCTGCTGGTGTCTGCTGGCAAGCACCAGAGGATGACTCGCACTCACAAGGAGACCAACTTTAAACCAAAACTCTTTTTAATGTAGGTTATTCTCTATCACACCTTCACATTCCAGATAGCGTACACATATCTTCTAGCACATTACAGTTTTATATAGCTTCATCAGACACAATTCAACTTCCCTCTGGGTTGCTTCTGACCTAACTGGTCCTCTGAGTGCCAGCGCAACCCAGTCCAGTGTTACAGCACAAACCATGACTGCCACCTTCCGTTACTAGAGAACCACTTCCAGTCTCCTTAGAGGTTCCACAATGACCAGAACAAAGCTGTATACTCCCAGATGTTTAGCGGGAAGCCATTCGGTTGGTTGACTACATTCACTCACCAGTTAAGGTCCACCCGGTATCTTGACAGTTAAGGGGCCTGGCCAATAGAGTCCTGAACCAGAAGAGATTACCCGATACCTTGACGGTTAAGGGGCCTGATTGCTAGAGTTCCATCCTCCAGTTTCTATCGTCTGGAGCCACTCCGCTGGAGGAAGTCTTTAGTTTCCCCATGTTTCCCCATGTTGCCTTATGTTTCCTCTCCTTCTTTACCACAAACCACCCATTGTATGCAACCTTCACAACTGAGTGACAACACGTCCATCACTTTTACTCACTAGGTCTTCACTGAGTCTTCTAGAATGAGCTATCACTTTCCTTTTCACTTGATCTCCTCCCGGGGTAGGCTAATTCCAACACTTAACTGTCTGACCTTGCTGTCTGTTGCTGGGCGGAACATTCATACAAAACATCACATTAACATTACATTTTCACTGCTATACATTATACCTTATATGTTACTATATATTACTATACACAACCAAACATCACATTAAAATACAATTCACATAACACAATATTTACAAAACATGCAAGACATTATTCAAATCACAATATATGACGCGATTGGTGACTTCAGGGGTGGGAATGTGATAAACATAGTTCAATACCCTTATATTCCTCCCCTCTTTAACCATGGTTGTCCTGGACCATGTCATGTCCTGGAAGACTCTGCTCTAAAAAATGGATAATGTCCTCCTCTGGGTCAGCACAACTCTGTCCCACTAGGTTGGGACCCCGGAACAACAATGTAGAAATCCTTTAACTGGGGGGCCCATAGGCCTACATTACACAGCCCTCACGGTCTGAGGGCACAGTCTATGAGGTGGGTCAAGTCCAGGGAGGATGGAAACACAGTCTATCTCAAGATTTGGGACAAAGTAAAATTGGGTATGGGGTAAAGTTCATGGTGGAATGGGGCAAAGTCCAGATGTATGGGTGTATGACTCTCTCACAGCTCAGAACCCTAAATCCAGAAGAACAATATGCAACAAAACAAAAGGAGGGGTCACTCAAGCTTCAGCTATCAGTGGCCAACAACAACAGAAAGTCCGTGATTTGAGGCATTCAGAGACCCAGCAACTGTCTTTGTCGAGGGTGCAACCAGCACAACAGGAGCCTCCAGCCCTCCAAGTTCACTTGTTCACTCCTCCTTTAATTGCCCAACAGAGGTTTTAGGAACTAAGGGTCGGGAATAGCACGCGCTTTACCAGAATCCAGGGTAAACAAGGGCTGTGACTCCAGCAGTGTGTCGACTCACAGATAAAATCCACTGGCTCAGAGACCTCCTGGACCATAGCAAACCAAAAGTAATCAAAATCGCCTCCTGGATTGTCTGCTGTGCAACAGCTGCATCTCCTTCAGGATTGATGGAGATCTCACCCACAGCTGAACCTCCAGAGATTCTAGTCGCTTCACCTTCCTCTTTTTATGGGCCAAGCCGAGGTCTGAGACTTGATTCCCAACTCAAACTCTTCTTGAGGGGACTGGATGACCTCCTCCGCCAGGCCACCTGGCCTTACCTGCTCCATGGAACAAGTTGGCTCAGGGTCATGTACATTCTATTTTACTGTCAGGAACTGGGAATCTGGCTCTGTTGTACTCGCTATTCTTTCTCAGTTATATCCACCTTTTCATATCTCCAGTCCATCACACTTCTCTTTTTCTTCTCCTCGCGAGATTGCAAGGAGCAGACCCTCCTCAGCAGCCAGTTCTGTGGCTCTGCTTTAGACAGGTTAGGGTTTCTTTTAGTTGCCCCTCCCATTTTTTTCCTGGTCTCCGCCTATTCTGTGCTCTCAATCTTTTATTGGTGAACCTTCTCCTTGCACTTTGTCTGATGGGGGTGGACACTAGTTGTCATGGACTTGCATCTCCAGGCATGGGACTTCTGCCATTGGGCATAGCTTCTAGAGGACTGGTCAGATTTTTG
Organism: Anomaloglossus baeobatrachus; assembly: GCF_048569485.1. Taxonomy (NCBI): domain Eukaryota; kingdom Metazoa; phylum Chordata; class Amphibia; order Anura; family Aromobatidae; genus Anomaloglossus; species Anomaloglossus baeobatrachus. The sequence goes on along the minus strand of NC_134353.1, from coordinate 889,973,652 downwards.
CGCCCTTCTACTTCTCTCATGCCCATTATGGACAGAGTTCAATTTTGGAGCTGCGCCACTATCTGCCATCTTAGAGCTAATGCTCAGTGCCATCTTATAATTCAGCGGAGTTGCCATCTTCAAAGTAGCTTGTACCTACACTGCAACACTTGGATCTATTGATGGCAAGGCTTCATCCTGCCAACTACGCCAAGAGTGGCACAGGATGGTAGACATGGCCCAGGGATTGGGGATTGACTCCAAACACACTGGCACGCTACATGAAATGACTGGTGCTGGCTGGGTGTGTGGGCTTGGAACCCATGTAGGCTACATACTTCTGCTGGTATCAGCTGGCCAGGACAAGATGCTGACTCACAGTCACAAGGAGAACAACAGTTCACTTTAAACCACAACTTTTTATTGTACGGTTCATTTTCTGTCACAACTTCATGTTCCAGATAGCGGACACATATCTTCCACCATGTTACAGTTTTACACAGCCTTATCAGACACAATTCAACTTCCCTCTGACACAGAGTTCAATGATGTGCCATTTATTTCCCTGCTGTGCTGATGTATATTTATAGTGAATGTTTTATCACATGGAATTGTTATTGCTGGGCTATACTAGTCCGACCATGCCCTCTCCCCCTCTGATTAGCACCTCACTGTCTGTAGACCTTGTACATACAGAGCCTGGTGTGAGCTCTGCTACATTGCTAAAATTAGTAACTTTGATTGTATCACAACTGCTACCCTCAGTAATCTAAGTGATACATCATTAGTTTCAGAATCTCTTTACCTACATCATGCTGCTCTCAGATGAGATAGCAAAAACCTAGTGACAGATTCCTTTTAAAGTAAATAAGAGTTAAACTGCAGTACCATTGAATGAACACAACACTGTTTACAAAGCTGTGGTGGCCCTGCTGGTAGCTAATCATGTAGTTGGCTGTCAGGCCCCAACCAAACAATCTGATATTAAAAGGTCATCAGTATCATCTTGGACATTCCCTTCAATAGCACTAAATAACTGAAAATTCCTTCGAGCTGCTCTGTCATCAGTTCAAAGCCATTCTAGCATTGATAGTAACAGTGGAGTCATGTTTGGCAATCTGGCTACAAGGGACACACAGACTAATAGTCAATAAATGGGGCTGATCTGCAGTACCAGGCGCCGCAACACTTACATATGGAAGGAGCCAACGAGTGCCGTGTTCCCTCTCTTTTCTGATAAGCTGAAGATGTGCAGATTGACGTCGCAGCGAGCACAAAGTAACAGGATATCCTAGAGATAAACCATCACTACATATTCCTGGAAAACCTCTGTAAACCAAACACAGGCTGCTGTTTTCACCAGAAAACACTAAGTTAAGGCCCCGTTACATACAATGACATCGCTAACTAGATGTCGTTGGGGTCATGGAATTCGTAACGCACATCCGGCCTCGTTAGCGACGTCGTTACGTGTGACACGTACGAACGACCGCTAACGATCAAAAATACTCACCTTATTGTTGATCATCGATACGTCGTTCTAATCCCAAATATCGTTGATGGTGCTGGATACAGGTTGTTCGTCGTTCCTGAGGCAGCACACATCGCTACGTGTGACACCCCGGGAACGACGAACAACACCGTACCTGTGGCAACGAGGTGGGCATCACTTTCTGTCGGCTGCTCTCCGCCCCTCCGCTTCTATTGGACGGCTGCAGTGTGACGTCGCTGTGACGTTGCACGAACTGCCCCCTTAGAAAGGAGGCAGTTCGCCGGCCACAGCGACGTTGTTAGGCAGGTAAGTGCGTGTGACAGGTCCTAGCGATATTGTGTGCCACGGGCAGAGATTTGCCCGTGACGCACAACTGACAGGGGCGGGTGCTTTCACCAGCGACATCGCTGCGTGTAAAGCCCCCTTTATTGTGCATGATCTTATACAGTTGTAGTAAGTAAAGACTTTCCGTTTTTTTTCTTTTCTTTGGAATTACTTTTTGGGATGCATAACATTACTAAGTAATTGCTAAACATCAAGCCTACAGCTAAAATAGAAGTGTGTGTGTGTGTGTGTGTGTGTGTGTGTGTGTGTGTGTGTTTGCGGATTTGGATTGTGAGGTTTTCATGGCACCGGAGACAATATTCTTGCCTTGCATTTATTTTGTAAGTGGTAATAATTCACCAAGTGAGGCAGCTCTCCTTGATTTGTGTTTATTGCCGTTCATTTACAGAAGATTACATTTGTAGCAACATCTGTGGTGCTTTATATGCACAAAAGACGAGAAGTAGCAGAGTAATTCTACTTCTCATAAACTGATAGATATATATATATATACACTGTGTTCTTTTAGGGAAGGTCAGCACCTTGTAACATATATCGTATTTTTCGGATTGTAAGACGCACTTTTCCTCAAAATGAGGGGTGCGTCCTACAATCTGAATGTAGCTTACTGGGAGGTGGAGAATGGGCCCTGTGCTGGCGGCTGGAGCCCGTGCTGGAGGGGGGCCTGTGCTGGCGGCAGGGGCTGTGCTGTAGGCTGGAGCCTCTGCTGGCAGGTGGCCTGTGTTGGCGGCGTGGGCTGTGCTGGCGGCAGGGGCCCATGCTCGTGTTGGGGGCCCTGCTGGCTGTGTGGAGCAAGGTGGTGCAGCGGGTATCCCAGATGCTCTGTCGGCGGTGCGGGCTTCAAGGAAATGGCGCCTGGAGTCTGCGCGTGCGCAGATGAACCTCTCAGCTCAAGATCTCATCTGCGCACGTGCCACCTCTGGCCCATTGATCTCTGAGTAGGAAAATGGCGCCCAGAGGTGGCGCGTGCGCAGATGAGATCTCGGGTTGTCATTGAGCCAAGAGCTCAATTTGCGCATGCGCCACCTCCGAACACCATTTCTTTAAAGTCTGCACTGCCGACAGAGTATCTGTGAGTGGGACACCTACCGCACCGCCCTGTTCCGCACGGCCCGCACAGCCAGGACAAACCACGCAGCCAGGACAGACCACACATCCAGTAGAGCCCCCACTGCAGCAACTGCAGCATCTCCCTACTCCAGCACTGTCCTTGCCTCCTGTGACCCCCTCCGGTAAGACACCAGTGAAGAACAAAACAAACCCCATTTTTTTCCTCTAAATGTGGGGTGTGTCTTATAATCCGGTGCATCTTATAAAGCGAAAAATACGATAATTTATTGACATCTGACTTATCATATTTCACATCTGGAATTGAGGGGGTAAACTCTATCTGTCCAGGACATCAAGACAAGTGCTACCCTCTTTAGGTCTTACAGGTTGTATACATCGTAAAGGGGTTGTCTCACAAAAAAAAGAGTACATTTTAATCAATAGATTTTGGAACCCAAATAAGTTACAAAATTGGATGTATATATAAAAAAATGTTCCTCTGCTGAGATAATCTTATATATGTGCCCCTGCTATGTACTGTGTAATGGCCGTGTCTGACATAAAGGGGCATGGTCAGATCATATCACATATCCTGGGCAGGGGAAGACACAAAAGAGAGTATACAAACAGGACAGCATGGGATTGCAGCTGCTGCTTTCTGTGTTACATTTTTTTAGTAACAGTTAGTGGAATGTTTTATCTCACAGAAAGCACCAGCTGCGATCCCATGCTGTAATGTCTGAATACTTTTTTGCTTCCTCCCTGGCCCAGGAAATGTGGTATGATCAGACCATGTTCCTGTACGATCAGACACGGCCGTTACACAGTACATAGCAGGGACACATATATAAGATTATCTCAGCACAAGAATTTTTGTTTTACATCATTCAATTGTGGAAATGATTATTCAAAGATCTATTGTTGTAAATGCACTTTATTCATGGGAAAGGCCCTGTAAACCTTGTCCTGGATTGGCAATTAATAGCAATGGCGTAACTAGAGTTTGATGGGCACTGGTGCAAAGTTTGGATCTGGGCCCTCCACGTACACCAACACTTGGGCTATGGGATAATGACACTGACACTTTGCTCTTACCCACTGCACCCAGGTTCCCCATGATCTGAAATCCCTCTATCAGCACCCTCCTATGTTCTGATATCCATCTTGTCCTTGGCACCCAGCTTCCCCATGCTCTGCTATACATCTTTCTTTCAGCACCCAGCTTTCCCATATCAGAGCATGGGAAAGCTGGGAGCTGAGAGAAAGAGCCTTTTTCCCTCAGCACAAAACTTTCCCATCCCCTGCTTGTATCTTTGTCCCCCTTCGTATATAGTTCTCCAAATACTATAATGGTCCCCACATAGCCTTCCATATAGTATAAAGGGTCCCACCTAACCCTTCATATATTAAAATGCACCTACATAGTCCTCCATGTATTATAATGCATTTTCCATAGTTCTCCATATATTATAATTCACCAAATAGTTCTCCATTTATTATACTGCACCACATAGTCCTCCATGTTTTATAATGCACCCCCATAGTCCATGTATAAGGTAGTCTCCATAGTCCTCTATATATTATAATGTAGCCCCCATAGTCCTATATGTATTATAATGCAGCCTCATAAACCTTCATCTTGTATTATGTAGCCTCATACTCCTCCATGTATAATGCACCCCTATATTCCATGTATAAGGCGTCCTTCATTTCTTTATCGTTCCTTTGGGAGACCCAGACCATGGGTGTTTAGCTTCTGCCTCCGGAGGACACACAAAGTACTACACTTAAAAGTGTAGCTCCTCCCTCTGAGCTTATACACCCCCTGGTAGCCAGTCCTAGCCAGTTTATTGCTTTGTGTCAGGAGGCATACATCCACACATGCATTCTCATCTGATTTGTTTGACTTTTGGAAAGAGTTTGAAGAAAAGCGGGTCCATGTCTGGACTCCCGGCATGTCCCTTCTCACCCCACTGTGTCGGCGGTGTTGTTAAGGTTGATTTACAAGGCTGCAGCCTTACATGCCGCGCTCCTTCACCATCCCTTCTGGGGTCTGGCTTGAAGTGGGAGCCAGCACGGTCTCCATGCCTGGCAGGAGTCCGGTCTCCATCCACAGCCCCTTGAGGATTCTGTTGGACCGGAGCACTCATCCCCAGGGACATGGCCCTGCGTCTCAGCAGCTAAGTACCTGACACGTTTATGTTGGGGGTCCCAGTTCTTTATTGTAAGGGGAGAGTATGCTGTATGTGATTGTTTTAACTTTTCCGGCGGGTTCTCTAGCTTTTGCCTGAGAACCGTGCCGATGGTGCCTGCTTGTCGGCCTCGCCGCTTAAATTTAGGCCCCGGCTTCGCTGGAGGCCTAGTTTCATTTTCCTGCCCTCGCATGTCACTCATGCAGAGGGACAGGTTCGGCTCCTCCCGGCGGCCGTTCTACACAGGGGAGGGACACTCCCCACTGCTGGGGCGTCCCTCCTTCCCTGCAGGTCTCTATAGCCCTCCAGTTCCCGCTCTTTTATAGGAACGCCCTCTTCTCAGGCAGAGTTCACTGGGACATCCTGCATTCTGCATCTCTGCTGAGGTGCTGCGACTGGGGGACCGGGCTTCGGGATCTGGAGGGCACACAACACCGCGCTCAGCGGTCTGGTAAGCCACAGCCGGTCTCCGGTTGTGGACCTCTGTATATTCTCCCTGGGGTTCATTCTCTGCAAAGCCCCCACTCCAGCAGCATGTCTCACTCAAGTAGCAAGGCTCCAAAGCTTTATTCTGCATGCACTGCATGTAAGCTCCTGCTGCCTGAGCCGAGCACCTATCCACATTGTGATGTCTGCTCTAACTTGGCGGTGCCACAGCCTGGAGTCTCACCCCCAGTGTTCTCTCAGGCTGCTGCTGCACCTGTGATTGAACCCCCGGCCTGGGTAGAGTCCTTTTCTAGGTCCATATCCCAGTCATTTGCTGAGTCCATGGGGCTTTTGTCCAGGACTTTGATGAATATGCATCAGCCCGCCTCACAGGGCGCCTCTAATACTCTTGACAGAGGACTCCTATCCTCTGACCTCCGTCCATCGGAGCTCACGGAGGATTCATCATCTGATCCCAGACCCCGTCCTTCTAAGAGAAGGCGCAGGGTTTCCTCCCCCTCCCCATCCCACGGCTCTGTCTCAAGAGCTGACTCTCAAGATGAGGAGGATGCCCTCACTGGGGGCTCGGAGGCTATGTATCCCATCGATTTCTCTGAGGGTGACTCAGATCTTAGTGATTTGATTGCTTCTATTAATTCTGTGCTGGATCTCAATCCGCCAGTATCAGAGGAGCAACTCTCTTTGGCAGAAAAACATCAGTTTACCTCGCCTAAGAGAGTGAAGAGTGTGTTCTTTAACCACTCCAGTTTTCAGACCGCTGTGACCAAACCCAGGGCCTGCCCTGACAAACGCTTTCCAAAGCGTGGTTCTGATGACCGGTTTCCATTTCCACCTGAGGTGGTCAAGGAGTGGTCTCACTCCCCAAAAGTAGACCCTCCGGTGTCTAGGCTATCAGCCCGGACCGTTGTGTCGGTGGCTGACGGCACCTCACTTAAGGATTCCACTGACCGTCAGATTGACCTTCTGGCCAAATCTGTGTATGAAGCTGCGGGAGCCGCGTTTTCCCCGACTTTTGCAGCAGTGTGGGCTCTCAAAGCCATCTCTGCTTCTCTAGAGGAGATGCATTCCCTCACCAAGGAATCTATGCCTGAGATGGTTACCTTAACTGCTCAGGCTTCAGCTTTTTCATCCTATGCCATGTCTGCCATGCTAGAGGCTGCTCACCGCACTGCGGTGGCTTCAGCTAATTCTCTTGTTATCCGCAGGATTTTGTGGCTTCGAGAGTGGAAGGCAGATGCTTCTTCCAAGAAGTTTCTTGCTGGGCTCCCTTTTGCTGGTTCCCGGCTGTTCGGTGAACAGCTGGATGAAATCATTAAAGAAGCTACTGGCAGGAAGAGTACTTCCATGCCACAAACCAAGACCAGGAAACCCGCCCAGGGTAGGAATCAGTCGAGGTTTCGTTCCTTTCGTTCCTCCAACTGGTCATCCTCTAAGCCTTCCACCTCGTCCGCTAACTCAGCCAAGGATCAGAAATCCAACTGGCGCCCAAAAGCGCGTCCGCAGAAGACCGCAGGAGGTTCTGCCACTAAGGCAGCTTCCTCATGACTCTCGGCCCGCTCCAGCCACGTCCTTAGTCGGTGGCAGGCTCTCCCACTTTGGCGACGCTTGGTTAAAGCAAGTCTCCGATCAGTGGGTGAGAGACATCATATCTCACGGCTACAGGATAGAATTCTCTTCCAGCCCTCCAAACAGATTTTTTCTCTCAACTCCCCCCTGCTCCAAGGCCGCCGCCTTCTCGCAGGCCGTGGCGTCCTTGCAGGCAAACGGAGTCATTGTCCCAGTTCCCGCTCAGGAACGGTTCAGAGGTTTTTACTCAAATCTCTTCCTAGTTCCAAAAAAGGACGGTACCTTCCGGCCCATCCTGGATCTCAAGCTTCTCAACAAGCATGTCCGGGTACGGCATTTTCGCATGGAGTCTCTGCGATCAGTCATTGCCTCTATGACCCAAGGGGAGTTCCTGGCGTCCATCGACATCAGAGATGCCTATCTACATGTGCCAATCGCAGTGTCACATCAGCGTTGGTTACGTTTTGCGATAGGAGAGGATCATTTCCAATTCGTGGCTCTCCCCTTCGGGTTAGCCACGGCCCCTCGGATATTCACCAAGGTCATGGCGGCAGTGATTGCGGTCCTGCACCTCCAGGGGTTAGCAGTGCTTCCTTATCTGGACGACCTTCTGGTCAAGGGTACATCCAGCGCAGACTGTCAGCGGAGTGTTTCGCTCACTCTCGCCACCCTAGCCCAATTCGGGTGGATTGTCAATCTTCCCAAATCCACTCTGACTCCGACCCAGAGTCTCACGTACCTAGGGATGCAGTTCGAGACTTTGCCGGCACTTGTGAAGTTGCCCTTAGACAAACAGCTGTCACTCCGGTTGGCGGTGCGCTCTCTCCTGAGGCCCCGCCGTTATACCGTCAGGCGTCTGATGCAGATGCTGGGTCAAATGGTGGCCTCCATGGAGGCGGTTCCCTTTGCCCAGTTCCATCTGCGTCCTCTGCAGCTGGACATTCTCCGCTGTTGGGACAAGCGGCCTTCCTCCTTACAGAGGTTAGTGGCTCTGTCGCCACGGACCAGGAGCTCTCTTCAGTGGTGGCTTCGACCCCTCTCCCTGTCCCAAGGGCGCTCCTTCCTGACTCCGTCCTGGGTGATTCTCACCACGGATGCCAGCCTATCTGGCTGGGGAGCGGTACATATCCACCACAGAGCACAGGGCACTTGGACTCCGTCCGAGTCAGCCCTTTCAATCAATGTGCTGGAAACCAGAGCTGTGCTTCTAGCTCTCCTAGCCTTTCACCACCTGTTGGCGGGCAGGCACATTCGAGTCCAGTCAGACAACGCGACAGCGGTTGCCTACATCAATCACCAAGGCGGGACACGCAGCTGCCTGGCAATGTTGGAGGTCCAACGCATTCTTCAATGGGCGGAGGACTCCAAGTCCACCATATCCGCAGTCCACATCCCTGGCGTAGAAAACTGGGAGGCAGATTATCTCAGCCGTCAATCCGTGGATGGTGGCGAGTGGTCCCTGCACCCGGCAGTGTTTCAGTCAATCTGCCGCAAGTGGGGCACTCCGGACGTGGACCTAATGGCATCCCGTCACAACAACAAGGTTCCGGTTTACGTGGCTCGCTCCCACGATCCTCAGGCCTTCGCCGCGGACGCTCTGGTTCAAGACTGGTCCCAGTTTCGTCTGTCCTACGTGTTTCCCCCTCTAGCTCTCTTGCCCAGAGTCCTGCGCAAGATTAGAATGGAGGGCCGTCGAGTTATCCTCATTGCACCGGACTGGCCCAGGCGAGCTTGGTATCCGGACCTGCTCCAACTGTCCGTGGAGATGCCGTGGCATCTTCCGGACCGTCCAGACCTGCTTTCGCAAGGTCCGTTTTTCCGCCCGAATTCTGCGGCACTCAAATTGACGGCGTGGCTCTTGAGTCCTGGATTTTGACGGCTTCTGGTATTCCTCCTGAAGTCATCTCCACTATGACTCGGGCCCGTAAGTCTTCCTCCGTCAAGATCTATCACAGGACTTGGAAAATTTTCCTGTCCTGGTGTCGCTCTTCCGGCCATTCTCCTTGGCCATTCTCGTTGCCGACCCTTCTGTCTTTTTTACAGTCCGGTCTGCAGCTAGGACTGTCCCTCAACTCTCTCAAGGGACAAGTCTCAGCTCTATCAGTGCTGTTCCAGCGGCGTCTCGCCCGGCTGGCTCAGGTCCGCACCTTCATGCAAGGTGCGTCTCACATCATTCCGCCTTATCGGCGGCCCTTGGATCCCTGGGACCTTAACTTGGTCCTCACGGTATTGCAGAAACCCCCTTTCGAGCCCCTTAGGGAGGTTTCTTTGTATCGTCTTTCTCAAAAGGTGGCCTTTCTAGTTGCCATAACTTCTCTCAGGAGAGTCTCTGATTTGGCTGCGCTCTCCTCGGAGTCACCTTTTTTTGTTTTTTCACCAAGACAAGGTAGTTCCCCGTCCGACCCCGGACTTTCTTCCTAAGGTGGTCTCTCCCTTCCACCTTAACCAGGATATTTCCTTGCCTTCCTTCTGTCCGGCCCCTGTTCATCGCTTTGAGAAAGCGCTGCATACTCTAGATCTGGTGCGTGCTCTCCGGATCTATGTGTCTCGCACCGCTGCGCTTAGGCGGTGCACCTCTCTTTTTGTGCTAACCACAGGGCGGCGCAAGAGTCTCTCTGCTTCTAAGCCGACCTTGGCCCGTTGGATTAGATCGACCATTTCGGACGCCTACCAGAGTACTCAGGTGCCTCCCCCGCCGGGGATCAAAGCACACTCGACCAGAGCTGTCGGTGCCTCTTGGGCTTTTAGGCACCAGGCTACGGCTCAACAAGTCTGTCAGGCTGCCACTTGGACTAGCCTGCATACCTTTTCGAAGCACTACCAAGTGCATGCTCATGCTTCGGCAGATGCGAGCTTGGGCAGACGCATCCTTCAGGCGGCTGTCGCCCACTTGTGAAGTTAGGCACCGCCTACTTCTTAGTTTTTTCTGTTTATTCCCACCCAGGGACAGCTTTGGAACGTCCCATGGTCTGGGTCTCCCAAAGGAAAGATAAAGAAAAAGAGAATTTTGTTACTTACCGTAAATTCTTTTTCTTATAGTTCCATATTGGGAGACCCAGCTCCCTCCCTGTTGCCTGTTGGCAATTTTCTTGTTCCGTGTGTTATCACCGGCTGTTGTCGTGGACAGAGTCTCCGGTTGTTCCGGTTCTTACTCGGTTCTACTTGTGGGTGGCTATTCTCCTTCAGCTTTTGCACTAAACTGGCTAGGACTGGCTACCAGGGGGTGTATAAGCTCAGAGGGAGGAGCTAGACTTTTAAGTGTAGTACTTTGTGTGTCCTCCGGAGGCAGAAGCTAAACACCCATGGTCTGGGTCTCCCAATACGGAACTATAAGAAAAAGAATTTACGGTAAGTAACAAAATTCTCTTTTTTCTATTATGCAGCCCCATACTCATATATAATGCACCCCTATAGTCCATGTATAATGCATACCCATAGACCTCCATGTATAATGCAGCCCCATAGACCTCTAGGTATAATGCAGCCCCCTAGGCCTCCATATATAATGCAGCCCCCCCGCTTCCATGTATCATGCAGCCAGGCTTCCATATATCATGAAGCCAGCCCCCCCCAGGCCTCCATGTATCATGCAGTCAGCCCCCCAGGCCTCCATGTATCATGCAGTCAGCCCCCCAGGCCTCCATGTATCATGCAGCTAGCCCCCCCAGGCCTTCATGTATCATGCAGCCAGCCCCCCCAGGCCTCCCTGTATCATGCAGTCAAGCTCCCCCAGGCCTCTGTTTACTCACTGATTTAGTTTAAAAAAAAACAAAAAAAAAACACAAGTACTCGCTCCTCTTTTCACCGCTGCTCCATCCTCACCTCTCCCCTTGTTCCCCCGCTGCCCCGGTCAGCGTCCTCCCATCCTGCGGTCTGTGCTCTCAGCACAGCAGTCGCACAGGAGTGATGTTACAGCTCAGGCACAAGGGTAGATTGATGAAGCATGGAGCGGTGTGGGCCTTTATCATTGCTGTGTGCGATGACGTGGAGCGGGGCTCGGTGCCGCCGCTGATACCGGGCAGGGGGCCCGGTGTCAGTGGTGGCGGCACCGGGTCATATAGCGGCCGCATGGTCTGCGACAGAACAGCGCAGCTCCTTTCTCACAGAAAGGAGCTTACTGCTGATCTGCAGAACGGCATCGGGCCCCTAACCTGCCAGGCCCGGTCGCAGTCGTGACCCCTGCAACCGTGGTAGTTATGCCCCTGATTATTAGAGATAAGCAAATACATTCAAGGGGATATTTAAATACATTCTGCTCAAATTTTACAAAAATCTGTATTCAACAAAATGCATTTTTTTTTTTCTGTATTAAGCTGTCCGTGTGTGGAGTCAACAGAATGGTGGATGCCGGTCACCATTTTTCTGAACTGTTAGAGGCTGTCAGAATTTTTAAAAATGTAAAAAATCTTTTTACTGACTTTACCGCTTACCTCACTGCACAGTCACCCGTCTAGTCCTTGCGCACTTTCAGATATCCACACTCATGCTGAAATCCCCCAGACTCTCATGCTGAGTTAGGACTTCCAGCTTTGATGACACCCAGCATGATTCTGTGCAAGTGCATGAAAGGTCACAGCGTCCTATGCCCCATAAAAGCAAGAAGTCCCTGCCCAGCGTGAGAGAGCTGGGAAACTCAGCGTGTACGGCAATCTGATGATGAGACTACAAAGCATAATAAGTGACGTTATATGCGTAGAGGAGAATTTCTCCACATATCGAATTTCACACGAACAGGTTAATTCTAAATTTACCTGATCTGTTCACTTTTCGTAATTTAATATAATCTTAGATTTTATTTATATGCAAAGATACTATAGGCCGCTTTACACGCTACGACATCGCTCTCGTTGGGGTCACGGAATTTGTGACGCACATCCGGCCGCTTCAGCGATGTCATTGTGTGTGACACCTATGAGCATTTTTGAATCGTCGCAAAAACGTGCAAAATCGCTAATCGGTGACATCCCCCCCTATTCCCAATTATCGTTGCTGCTGCATGTATGATGTTGTTCGTCGTTCCTGAGGCAGCACACATCGCTATGTGTGACACCGCAGGCACGAGGAACCTCACCTTACCTGCGGCCGCCGGCAATGAGGAAGGAAGGAGGTTGTCGGGATGTTACGTCCCGCTCATTTCCGCCCCTCCGCTTCTATTGGGCGCCCGCTTAGTGACGTCGCTGTGACGCCGCACAGACCGCCCCCTTAGAAAGGAGGCGGTTCGCCGGTCACAGCGACATCGCTAGGCAGGTAAGTAGTGTGACGGGTCCGGGCGATGTTGTGCGCCACAGGCAGCGATTTGCCCGTGTCGCACAACCAATGGGGGCGGGTACGCACGCTAGTGATATTGGTAACGATATCGCAGCGTGTAAAGCGGCCTTTAGTCATATACAGGACTATATAAAGAAAGCACCAGCATTTAGCTGATATCGCCAATCCTGACATGTTATATGTCATGGGTGCTCAGATTGGTAGACACAAAAATTTTGACAGGTACAGCAATCCTGAGTAGAGATGAGCGCATCCGTGGAAGTTCAGTTCGGCGGATTCATCCGGACTTCTGAGAAAGATCGGTTTTGGACTCAGACTTCACCTGAACCCCAATGGAAGTCACTAATTGGGCAGTTTGGGTCTCCGCTCACATACAGCCAGCTATACACTGTGTGCAGAATTATTAGGCAAAGGAGTATTTTGATCACATGATACTTTTTATACATGATGTCCTACTCCAAGCTGTATAGGCTGAGAGCCAACTATCAATTAAGTAAATCAGGTTATGTGCATCTCTGTAATGAGGAGGGGTGCGGTGTAATGACATCAACATTACTGTGCTTAATTATTAGGCAACTTCCTTTCATTTGGAAAAATGGGTCAGAAGAGAGATTTGACGGGCTCTGAAAAGTCCAACATTGTGATATGTCTTGCAGAGGGATGCAGCAGTCTTGAAATTGCCAAACGTTTGAAGCGTGATCCCCGAACAATCAAGCGTTTCATGGCGAATAGCCAACAGGGTCGCAAGAAGCGCGTCGGTCAAAAAAGGCACAAAATAACTGCCCATGAATTGAGCAAAATCAAGCGTGAAGCTGCCAAGATGCCATTTGCCACCAGTTTGGCCATATTTCAGAGCTGCAACGTTACTGGCTGTTGAGTGTCATCAGAAAGAAAGGTGGCTATATTGGTCACTCATTTTTTGGGGTTTTGTTTTTGCATGTCAGAAATGTTTATTTCTACATTTTGTGCAGTTATATTGGTTTACCTGGTGAAAATAAACAAGTGAGATGGGAATATATTTGGTTTTTATTAAGTTGCCTAATAATTCTGCACAGTAATAGTTACCTGCACAAACAGATATCCTCCTAAGATCGCCAAATCTAAAAAAAAAACACTCCAACTTCAAAAATTATTAAGCTTTGATATTTATGATTCTTTTGAGTTGATTGAGAACAGAGTTGTTGATCAATAATAACAAAAAAAATCATTTAAAATACAACTTGCCTAATAATTCTGCACACAATGTATACAGGACACTTTTGGTGGCTTTGGTGCACACTACATCCGGTCAAGGTGTTGTTACTTCCAGTGCGAGCGGTTCAAACACTGCAAGCGGCCCGCACTGGGCTTGGCACCAGAGATGCTCGGGCGAGCGGTGTTCGTGCGTAAAGCGCCCAAACTCGAACACTGATTTTTAATAAAAGGGGGAGGAGGTGGGCTGTGACTTCACCTGTTGTGTATAGCGGATTCTGTGTAATCTACTGTCTATAAAGGTGTTATCTGTCATGGAAATCCTATTTGTTGATAATGAGACTGCTGAACAGTCTTCTTTACAATATGTATGTGTCCAGTGTTAGGATAAGGGGCCAGTATAACAATTGCAACATTTCTGTTTGTAGTTGAAAACCAATAATGAAAGGGTTTGTTTTTTTTTAATTAATACTTTTAATGTAACAACCTGATCATTTTCTGGTGATGCATTCTTAAAGGGGTGAAACTCGTGGCAGATCCACAGCAGAATCTACAGGTTGCACATGAGGATTTTGCAGCGGATTTCCCAGGAATTTGCTGTGAGATTCGCTGGAGAATTCATTGCAGAAAGTGTTTCTAGTGCCTTAATGTGACGGCTATCATTTTCTCGGCTGCTCCAGTAATTCAATGTCTGTCTGTTTCTCAGCGAAGCCTATGAGACGTGAGGCGTGAAGTCTTGTTGAATGTTGTCATTAAGCTGTACATAATTTGTGCAGAGGGAAAGTGAAGGCTTTATTGTTTGTTTTTCTCCATGTTTTCTTTCACTATTAATTTCAGTTTTAAAAAGCATTTACTGTAAACTCGCTGCCACCGATGCCAGGAATTCATGACATCATTAGGAATGCACCGCTTTGTGACAGGCATCTCGGGTGGAGAAAAACACCACAGTATGAGTGTGCATATTGTTATATGCCTGAAAGGTGTTGTCCACTACTAGGATAACCCCTTCTTATTCCACAAGTTTTCCCCAGGTAGAATAATAAAGCCTATGCTCACCTTCTGTACCGGCGCGGTTCTGTGGTTCGCGCTTCTGGGGCTCACGTGACATTGTGATGTCACGTGAGTACCGTGTCCAATCAATGCTGGCTTCTGTCTCCCGCCTTTGGATATAGGCGCAGTTAACAGGAAGTGAGCGGCAGTAGCAACACTCACTTCCTGTTGATTAACTCGTTTGGTCTGAAGTTGGGGAGACAGAAGCTGATGCTAATTGGACTCGGGGCTTGTGTGATATCACTAGTGATGGGCGGACCCTAACTGTAACATTTGGGATCCATACCGGATACCTAGTATTCGTGTACCGAACTCAAACACGGAGTTCTCAGGGAACTCTGTGTAACTATGCAGATTTGGCCACCCAGATAATAAAAAAAAAAAAAAGAAAAAAAAATGTTGTATGAGCATGCTTAAACTTACCGAGTCTCCCACGTGGCTGTAAAACTACTTCCGGGGCCGCTCATTACCCTCATACATATTCACTGCTAGGCCGCCCACCATTGTCTCTGATTGGTTGCAGTCAGAACGCGCCTCCACCCTCTGTGACAGTGTGTGTGACTGCTTAGAATCACACTGTAACGCCTGCCTGGATCCACAGACTCAGATGGGCTGTAATGGACAGGCTAGAGGGAAACCACCAAGCAGGAGAGGTAGTCAGGAAACAAGCAGAAATCAGAACACCAGAATCACAAAACAGAACAGGGCGGGACAGGAACCAAAATATCAGAACTATCTCTGGCAGTGGTCAGCAGACAGGAGGGGAATTAAGAAGGGTGTGGTGTCTTCCCATTGGCTGTAGCTGAATGATGGTAACTTCAGCTGGAAGATACATGCCACCTATAGTCAGCCAGTGGCACTGCAGATCCCAAGGAAACCCAGCCCAGTGGACGAGCGGAGCCTGCACCCATCGGTGCCGCTGGCATCAACTCCTCTCTCATCACCAGCACCATCCACGGCAGAAACACGGCATCACCCAGTGATCGGAGTAGAAGTCGGTGGAGCAGACTCCGGTGGTGGCATAACACACACATGCTGTTTGTATCATTGTAGTGGTGTAAAAATAAATTGGCGTAGGGACCCCACATGTTGTGATACCCAGCACAGATAGAGCATATGGCTACAAGCTGCAGCCCACAACCATGCCCTTTTCTTGGCTGTGTATCAGAATTAGATGCTTTTTTTTTTTTTTTTACATTATTTAAACAAATAATTTTTAAAAAAATGTTGATACCCAGCCATGATTAAGCCGACAGCTGGGGGCTGGTATTCTCAGTCTGGGAAGACCTTTGATTATTGAGGCCCCCCACCCTAAAAATACAACCTGCAGCTGCACAGTATTCTCATTCATTAGATGCGGCAATCCTGGCACTTTACTTGGTCAACCTATTGCCCCGGTGCGGTGGCAATTCGGGTAATATAAAGAGTTAATGACAGTTCACAGGTAACACTAAGGGGTACTTTGCACACTACGACATCGCAAGCCGATGCTTGCGATGCCGAGCGCGATAGTCCCCGCCCCCGTCGCAGCTGCGATCTCTTGTGATAGCTGCCAAAGCGAACATTATTGCTATGGCAGCTTCACATGCACTTACCTGCCCTGCGACGTCACTCTGGCCGGTGACCCGCCTCCTTCCTAAGGGGGCGGGTCATGTGGCGTCACAGCGACGTCACACGGCAGGTGGCCAATAGAAGCGGAGGGGCGGAGATGAGCGGGACGTAAACATCCCGCCCACCTCCTTCCTTCCACATAACCGGCATGAGCCGCAGGGCGCAGGTAGGAGATGTTCCTCGCTCCTGCGGCTTCACACACAGCGATGTGTGCTGCCGCAGGAACGAGGAACAATATCGTAACATCGGTCCTTCCGAAATTATGGAAATGACCGATGCTACACCGGTGATACGATTTCGATGCTTTTGCGCTCGTTAATCGTATCAAAAACGATTTACACACTCAGATATTGACAGAGACGCCGGATGTGCGTCACTTTCGATTTGACCCCACCGACATCGCACCTGCGATGTCGTAGTGTGCAAAGTACCCCTAAGCCCTAGATTAGTAATTGGAGGGAACAGAGTTCACAGACCTACATCTCCTGGCAGAAACCGTGATTTTTTTGCCAAGAGATGCTGATTTGGTGCAGGAACATGGTGTATAAATTTCAACACCAAATATGCATCTCTTGGCAAAAAAAAAAACCGCACAAAAACAGTTTTAATGCTGTTTCGGTGTGGTTTTCTGCCACGAGATGCAAATTTAGTGCAGACTTTTCAACATCAAATTTGCATCTTCTGGCAGAAAACCACACCGAAACGTCATCAAAACTGTTTTGTGCCTTTTTTTTTTGCCAAGAGATGCAGATTTGGTGCTTAAATTTAAACACAATATTCCTGCCCCAAATCTGCATCTCCTGGCAAAAAAATGCAGATTTGGTGAGTATAGGCTTTATCATTTTACCTTGGGGAAACTTGAAATCAGAAAGGGTTGTACTAGTACTGGACATCCCCCTGTTGTGAATTTACCACGATGTACTTACCCCACTGATAAGAAGTCCCCTTTATTATCCATGTAAAACTTTTTGGTTGTTTCTTTCCAATAACAAGATTTTAATTTGTATGAACTAAAAAAAAAAAAAAAGATAAAAAAAGAGAACCGTAATTGTTTATCTGATTATCAGGCATATTCTCCATTTTTGGATTACACAAGATTCACTAAATTTCCTCAGATGTCTCCAGATTACAGAAATGTAAAACATATCCAGTAGAAGTCAAGAGTTTTGGGCAACATGTTCATTCAAAAATGTTCCGTGTTTTTTAAATGTGCATTTTGTAGATTAAGCCTGAAGGCAGCAAAACCACAATATGATACATATAAAAACAAGACGAAAAGACAGACGCAAACCAAACAAGAGCATGCGTTAAACCTTACATTCCGCAATTAAGAATGTCTGAGATTGTTTAGAATGAGAGGGTTTAGGAAGGGATGACACATCAAGTTTTAAATCACATATTGATTATTATAGATTTTTATACTTTTAACTATAAATTGTATACTACCTTGAGCTGTGAGAGTTATATACATTTTTTTATACTACATTTTTATGTACTAAGCGCGGTAGAAAACTAGCATATAATGGTTTAGGATGAGTTGGACCTCAGAGAGAAGGCAAAACAGCCAACGAGTGCTTAGCACCTCAAGGAATGGTATTAAGGCTGAGTTCACATGTCCTGTAATCATGCGTTAGAACGAATCCTGTGGAGATCCTTTGGCAAATGATGTCTGTTATTTAACAACGGCCAAATGTTGTGTTTTCAGAATTTGTTTTCCCCATCGGATCTCTGCAGGATCCATACCCACGGATGATGACAGGACATGTGAACTCATCCTAAGACTGTTGGAACACTGTTCAAGGTGATTACCTAATAAAGGGAGTATATAAAGCTGACATCAGAATTAGGGTGCCCTCACACGATTGTATAGCTCGCATGAGTATCGGAACGCATCACTCGGTGCGGCCGCACACTCTCCGGACAGGAGCATGTCAGCCACATAAAAATACATGCAGCTCCTGTCAGCAGAGCAGTCAGCTGCGCCGGGTGATGCGTTCCGATACTCATGAGAGTTATACGCTTGTGTGAGGGCACCCTAAAAGGGGGGAGTCTAAGGAACCTAAAGTGTAAGGTAGCGCTCACATCAGCGGTATTTTGCCGCAAAACTGGATCCATCACAAATGCGTTTCAATTCAATTCATTTCCAATGGAATCGTGGCAAGATGCGTCATACACAACCGCATGTGACTGCATCTTGCCGCAATTCCATTGAAATGAACTGAGCCTTACACATATCTGTTTTTTTTTTACTCCTTGCTTCTATCTGTGTTTTTGTGTCCCTTTGCGGTTTTGCTAATGTCAATTTAACTGTACAATAGCCACATTTCAAAAAGAACAAGGAAAGCCATTGTGTGTCCAAATGCTGGCTGGTACTGTTTTTGTGTGTGTGTGTGTGTGTGTGTGTATGTGTATGTGTATATATATATATATATATATATATATATATATATATATATATATATATATATATATATATATATATACGGTATATAGATAGATATAATATATTTATTATATAATATATATATATTTTATATATAGATATATATACAGTACAGACACACCTTCTCATCTCTAGAACAACTATTAAGAGGAGACTTTGTGCAGCAGGCCTTCATGTTAAAATACCTGCTACGAAACCACTGCTAAGGACAGGCAACAAGCAGAAAAGACTTGTTTGGGCTAAAGAACACAAGGAATGGACATTAGACCAGTGGAAATCTGTGCTTTGGTCTGATGAGTCCAAATTTGGGATCTTTGGATCCAACCACCGTGTCTTTGTAGAAAAGGTGAACGGATGAACTCTACATGCCTGGTTCGAACCATGAAGCATGGAGGATGAGGTGTGATGGTGTGGGGGTGCATTGCTGCTGACATTGTTGGGGATTTATTCAAAATTGTAGGCATACAGAACCAGCATGCCTACCATAGCATCTTGCAGCGGCATGCTACTCCATCTGGTTTGTGTTTAGTTGGACCATCATTTATTTTTCAACAGGACAATGACCCCAAACACACCTCCAGGCTGTGTAAGGGCTATTTGACTAAGAAGGAGAGTGATGGGTGCTACACCAGATAAACTGGTCTCCATAGTCACCAGACCTGAACCCAATCGAGATGGTTTGGGGTGAGCTAGACCGCAGAGTTAAGGTAAAAGGGCCAACAAGTGCTAAGCATCTCTGGGAACTCCTTCAAGACTGTTGGAAAACCATTTTCGGTGACTACCTCTTGAAGCTCATCAAGAGAATGCCAAGAGTATGCAAAGCAGTAATCAAAGCAAAAGGTGGCTACTTTGAAGAATCTAGAATATAACAAATATTTTCAGTTGTTTCACACTTTTTTAAGTATTTCATTCCACATGTGTTAATTCATAGTTTTGATGCCTTCAATGTGAATCTATAATTTTTAGAGTCATGAAAATAAAGAAAACTCTTTGAATGAGGAGGTGTGTCCAAACATTTGGTCTGTACTGTATATATATATATATATATATATATATATATATATATATATATATATAGATATATATTCATAGGATGAATAGTCGTGTTAATGGTTTGAAAATTCTGAAAATAACGGAAACATAGTGTTCAAAACATCTTGATGTATTCATTAGTGAGTATGAACGCCACGTGCAGAAAGACTGCCAGGACCCAACTACCACCATTTTCCCCCCTAGAAAGACACAACACCGTTCTCTTATAAATTAAAAATACTTTTATTTGAATTTTTCCATTTTTTGGAGAGAGGCATGGGGAAAAACCACTCTCATCTTTTGGCATAAAATTTGGTCGCAGCTTTTAACCAGGCATTAACTTGCCAACATCACGGGGTTCAGGTAAATGTACCGCCTTCCGGCCGTCCGGCGCGGGTAATTCACCACCACTTTTCCTACCCCTTCCGCTGCTGCGACTTAAACACCGTAAACTCAATCAAAATTGGAAAACAAAAAGGGAGGGAGGGTGGGAAACAGGTCCGGGTTCTGCAGCAGAGAGGCCGGAAGCTGGGCAGCACAGTGATATGTATCCAGGAGGCGGGGCTTAAGCCAGTCACACCACAGAAGGCGGGGGCGGCAGGTCAGTGTCTTTCCAGGGGGAGACCTCTATTTAAACATGTATAGGGGCCAGCAGTCAGGGGGCAGCATCTCAAGTTTCTGGCTGCAGTGCCCCTCAGACTGCCAGGACCCAACTACCACCATTTTCCCCCCTAGAAAGACACGACACCGTTCTCTTATAAATTAAAAATACTTTTATTTGAATTTTTCCATTTTTTGGAGAGAGACATGGGGAAAAACCACTCTCATCTTTTGGCATAAAATTTGGTCGCAGCTTTTAACCAGGCATTAACTTGCCAACATCACGGGGTTCAGGTAAATGTACCGCCTTCTGGCCGTCCGGCGCGAGTAATTCACCACCACTTTTCCTACCCCTTCCGCCAAGGAGCAGCACAGCGCCAGCAAGCTGTGACCCCCACCCAAAAACTAAAAAATACCTGAGCCGTCCCATGCATTTCCGCAACCACCATATCCATAACATCATCATTTGGGATGTACCCATCCAAGCATAAGGACAGCCAAATATTGCCTTCCAGCTGTCGGTGCCAGACCAACTTTTTTTTTTTTTTTTTTTAACACTTTATTAACAGCACAACTTGGGTAGGCCCTGATCGACCATGCGCCAGGAGAGATCCTTATCACATTCTTCCTTAGCTCCATGCCCCCTGGGCCAGAGGGTTACCTTCGACCGGATCGTTGTAACACTCCGAACTAAAACAGGGAAACTTGTACCTCTCTGACCGGATAAGGGTAAAAGGCCTAGCTAGATGGCCTTGGACCAGATGCTTGAAGCCTATGTGTATCACCAAGTCGGTTGGAGAAAAGAGAGCTCACGCAATCTTGATCGCCTCTGATAGACCCAAAGCTGAGCCAAGCTCCGGCAACCTCACCAATTACATCCACTGTAACGGGAACAAAGGACCGACCACCAAGGCGAAGATCCGCTCTCCTCGCAGCCAACATATATGGAAGTAACCTCGGACCCAGTCACTAGGCCGACTTGGATCTGAAAGGAAAACACTGTTAGAACAGAGAATTCTCGTAACCATCAAACACCTCTTCTCTCCAAGGTGGTACTGGCAAAACCCACAAACTTTTTTTTTTTTTTTTTTTAAAATAAACAAATCACAATCATGTCATTTTACATTAGCCCTGTACGCTGTTCTGAATCTTCTTACATGACTAATAAAAAACAGATTTCAAAAACCAACTCAGTCCTGACGTCCCTCTTAATGCATTTCAATTGCAGTCACCTAATCCACTGAAACTATGCTCATGTATGCTGGCCCCTGAAGCCTTGGAACACCCCAACTCTGGTAGAGTACGTACCGGGTACCACGGCTGGCAAACACCAAAATAACGAGGAACCGTCACATTACCAACCAAAACCAGCCCACAAAATGGAGGACTAACTCCGTGACGTTAAAATGAAGGGCCGTCGTCGTGGGTAAAAACTAGTCCCATCACACCCGCTCGCCTAAGAGACATAACCGACAACGTCGGGACACCCGCCGAGTGAGGGAAAAAAGATCCAAAACATCAAGGTATAGATTCGCAATGGGGCGAACGATCCAAATCCCCCCTTTTTTTTTTTTTTTTGGAACGATCTATGGCTAGAAAAGAATAGGCCTACTGTGATCCACTCGCTTGCCGCTAATCATCAAACCCTTAAATACCTTACACCCCACAAGGCCCTCATCGCTTCAGTACAGTTCCACAATTTAAAACGGGAAGACCGACCTCGTAACAGGTTGCTTGCAACCGAAAATGGTGCACGTTCGCTGAATACTACAGGGTGTGTATTACTAAAAGGGTGGCTTGGGAAATCGCCACGCACATCAACCACCAGAACAACACCCGCTGCATAACGTACCATAGAACCGTCAGGTCAATGCAAAATGGGGGCCCGGATCATAAGCCTAACTTCACCGAACACCCCACCATCTAGCTGCGCACTCCCAGCCTTGATCCTGCTGGCGGGTGGAGTTACCAAAATACCTGGGATTGGGATTGCAATAGGGTGAGCGATACTAACCCGGAAACCAGATGCCTGTTTTGCCTTCAACCCTGCGTTGACCCATAGGCATTCCAAGCCACAAAAAACCTAAACAGCCTGATTACTTATTTGAGGAGGGGGCTGTAGTTGGTTAAGACTTTTACCCACCGGCATCGTCGAACCACAGGTCATCCTCCTATTTCCCAGTCTACCCCCCCTTTTGTTTAGCTGGAACCTAAATAGGGGGAAAGGCGCAATCAAAGTTAGGTTACCGGACCATGCCCGCCGGGCCCAGCATAGTGAACTTATTATTTTATTTTTTTTTTTTTTTTATATATATATAACTATATAAACACTTTGTATTGCAAATAATCCCAAACAGCTGGCCCTGCAATGCCGGAAATACTCCATCTACAAATCTGTCTGTTCCTGCACTTGAAATTATTATGGCCGGCACGATGGCTCAGTGGCCAGATGCAGCCCTGGGGTCCTGGGCCCAAATCCCACCCAGGACACCATCCGCAAGGAGCCTGCACGTTCTCCCCGTGTCTGCGTGGGTCTCCTCCGGGCACTCCGGCCTCCTCCCACACCCCAAAAACATACAGGTAGGGAATCCAGACCGTAAGCCCCAATGGGGACAGCGTCCCCAACGCATGCAAAGCACAGCAGAATATGTGAGCGCTGTATAAAATAAAGGTTTCGTTTTTTGTTTGTTTTTTTAAAAATGGCAATTAGCACTTGACGAGAAATTCCACTACACCATCAGGTCCACCTTTAGAGGCGCCCATATCCTGGTTCCATGTTACGGAACACAAGTTAAAACTTACCGCTCCTGAGGTTGTACACATGTACCAAAAAACCCGGGCCACCCAACACTACCACTTAGTGATACCCTTGGTAGCCAGGGTAAAGGCACATGGGAAAAACTAATGCCGTAGACACGACCTTACAAAGTTAAAGCATTCCCTGTGGGTTCCCAGAGATGGAGTGTAGAGCGTCCAGGTAACGGGTAATAGTGAATAAACCTGTCTCCATGTGGCCAAGCATTCCGAATAGAGGCAAATCCTATAAGAGGTTTGTGGTTTTTTTTTTTATATATATATAATACAATTGCTTCAAATAATATAGTTAGTCGGCACCCTCTATAGTATAATATTAGAATAATCTCTGTCTGGTAAAACATTGGATAGCCATTTGTCAATTATATACACCTGAGATCAAAAATAAAATTGAGTATTTTTTTTTTTTTTGAGGGGATATTCATGTGGACATAATTATGCAATTAAATAAAATATAAAGATGCAAATTTTGCACATCACTTGCTCATTTTTGTCTGTTAAGATGAAAACACAAACCAGCGGCGAAAAGGTACCAAACCTGCAACTTTTCAGCTACAGCACTAAGTTATAATGGAGATCCCATTTTCATGCATAAATACCTGTTTGTATAAAGGACTGGCACAAGACTTTTTTTTTTTTTTTTTTTTTTTTTAAATAAATAGGAAAGGGTTTTTTACAGTTAGAGCAATCAGGTTGTGGAATGCCGACCACAGTATTCAGTAACGGCAGATGCTACAACTGCCTTTAATATCAGGGTGTGAGATTTCCACAGTCCACCCACAGTGTTGGTCATACATAACTCAGTAGGAAGAATGTAGAATTGGGTGGGAATCCTGTTGCCTGGTGACATCACGTTACCCCTCCCCTGGGACACTTATCCCACCCAAAATCCCACATAATGGTACTTACCAAAAGATGCAGGATAAAGCAGACCCTACTTCTGGAAATTGCACGCCCGGTTCCAACGGCAACTCCGCTGTCCGGACCAATGTACCCAGATGCTGTTCGTCCCACTGCGGGACCTCACCAGACTTAGTCTGAGGACGAGAATGAGTCTGCCACGCGGCGACCTCGACCATCCGCCGCAGTGGTGGGATCTAGCTCTACCGATGTGACTTTTTTTTTTTTTTTTTTTTATACTCCTCCTCCATTACGATGCTCAGAGCCCCGATGCCCACGCCGATGCTATAGTGAGGCTGACTGACTACGGTCGCCGCAGCTACCCGCACCATGTTTTGACAACAACAGTGGCCGGGGTACCTGCAAATGACCGCATAGCACAGTGTTCAATGTCATCCCAACCGCCGCCATCCCACGCCGGAACCCCGGGGGGGGGGGGGGTTCTGCCTACAGCCCCAGTGCGTACAGTGTCAAGATGGGGTATATGAGAAGATGTGGGGTGGTGGGGGGGCCGGTACAGGGGAGCGGAGCTTATTACTCCAGCAGGCCAGCGCACCCACCGCTGCAGCGCTTCCAACTTGCGCCTGCAACAGGGACCGCACCAACCCGCAGATCGACCCCGTACTCCCCCCCCCCCCCCCCGTGCCGGCAGTGTTAGGGCGGCGGGTGGGCGGCGCCGTAGAAAAAGAGAGCGAAGCGCTCCTTTTTAAATTTAACAGCAACTCAAACTAACCGGTGGGCGGGCAGTTCCCTCAGAACGCCGCTCGCCGGCACACATAGCTTGAGCCTCAGCAGGGAGGGAGCTGCTCACAGCTAACAATGCCATGAGCAGCACGCTTCCCTCCCTGCTGAAAAGGGGATGGGGGGGGGGGGGTTGGGGCAGATTGACGGCGAGCACAAGCTGACCGGCGGGCGGGTAGTTCCCTCAGAACGCCGCTCGCCGGTACATGTCACTTGTGCCTCAGCAAGGAGGGAGCCACTCACAGCTAAAAGCGCCGTGAGCAGGACGCTTTCCTCCATGCTGATTTTAGGGGAGGAGGGAGGGAGGAAGGAGGGGGGGGGAGGGAGGGAGGGAGGGAGGGAGGAAGAAGGAAGGGGGGAGGGGAAGGGTGTTAAATAATGGCGAGCACAAGCGGACCAGCGGGCGGGTAGTTCCCTTAGAACGCCGCGCTCACCGGCACACATCGCTTGTGCCTCAGCAGAGAGGCAGCCGCTCACAGCTAACAGCGCTGTGAGCTGAAACGCTTTTCTCCCTGCTGATAGCTCTCTTACCGCCTCCAGGAGCGGGTCCCTGTGTCCGGCTGCCCAAACAGGTCCGGGTTCTGCAGCAGAGAGGCCGGAAGCTGGGCAGCACAGTGATATGTATCCAGGAGGCGGGGCTTAAGCCAGTCACACCACAGAAGGCGGGGGCGGCAGGTCAGTGTCTTTCCAGGGGGAGACCTCTATTTAAACATGTATAGGGGCCAGCAGTCAGGGGGCAGCATCTCAAGTTTCTGGCTGCAGTGCCCTTCACACTCACTAACACACCTCAGCTGCTATCAATGAGGATATTTAGGTCTGTCTGAGGAAAGTTCTGCCATGTTGAATTCACCTGGGCAGAAAATCATCAAGATTTGCTGCTGGCAGCTCCATTTGCAATTGCCGACCCATGATGTAGTGCTCGATGACAGACAAGTGCAGAGACGCTGCAGGCTGTAAGTAGCAAATTTAAGTCATGTAGAATGCTCACAGTAGTATGAACAACATGCTGCCCAGCATTGTCCTGTTGAAAAATGACCCCTGTAACACTTTGGATAGTGGCCGTTCCACTGGTTCCACAGCCATATAAATGTAAGGCTAAGTTATGGCCTGTAATCATCCATTAGAACGGATCCTGCAGAGATCTGTTGGGAAACTGATTTCTACCGGATTCGTTTTTTTAACATGTGGAGTCTATGGATCCGTTAATGGATTGTTATTTATCTGTCAGTTATAACAGATCCGGTTAGAGAACAATGGATCCATTACGAATGAAAGAATAATGGATGGCAAATAGCAATTTGTTAACGGATTGGTCCTCCGTAGACTCTTAGGCGGGTTTTGCACGTTGCGACATTGCAAGCCGATGCTGCGATGTCGCACGCGATAGTCGCCGCCCCCGTCGCAGATACGATATCTTGTGTTAGCTGGCGTAGCAAAAATTATCGCTATGCCAGCTTCACATACACTCACCTGCCCTGCGACCGTCGCTCTGGCCGGCGACCCGCCTCCTTCCTAAGGGGGCGAGTCGTGCGGCGTCATAGCGACGTCACACGGCAGGCGGCCAATAGTGGCGGAGGGGCGGAGATGAGCAGGATGTAAACATCCCTCCCACCTCCTTTCTTCCGTAGAGCCGCTGGCGGCAGGTAAGGTGATGTTCCTCGCTCCTGCGGCGTAACACACAGCGATGTGTGCTGCCGCAGGAACAAGGAACAGCATCGTACCTGTCACGGCAGCATAATTATTGAAAAGTCGGAGCCTGCACCGATGATACGATAACGACGCTTTTGCGCTCGTTAATCGTATCATCTAGAATTTACACACAACGATGTTGAAAGTGACGCCGGATGTGCGTCACTTTCGATTTGACCCCACCGACATCGCACGTGCGATGTTGCAACGTGCAAAGCCGCCCTTATGTTTAAAAACAGATCCGACAGACATCAATTATCTAACAACGGAGAAAAAAGTTGTGTTTGACGGATTCGTGATAGCGGATGATTACAGGACGTGATCTCAGCCTGACACTGAGCGATCTTTCAGTGTCTATACTACATAAAGTTTACTACTTTGGTAAACCAGCACAATACACTACGAACAATGGTCGCCATAATGACGTCTAGAGCATAAAAGCATTCATACTGGACACTAAGAGCACCGTCACAGCACTCTCATTAGCTCGAGAAGTAAGTGGTGTTATTAATACAACGAGCCAGCCGGGGGTTCTAAATTAATGTTGACAGAGGTAGTACAAATATATTTTTTTGCAAAATAACAAGCAAACTGTGGGCCATCTAGTAATGACATTAATCAGAGAGCGATTCCAGATCACAATAGTGATATTGGAGAGATAATTAGCACAGTACTGGATGGAGCTCATGAATAATCAAACACAAATGATCTGATCTCCTCACTTGTGCGGAGAATATATCTTCTCACCTGCTTCAATAGCTTTGTGTTGGCAATAAGGTTAAATATAATTACGCCTCGTGGAGGAACAGGTTTAACGTTAGAAAAACTAGGTATATAATGACAATGGAAAGACATTTGCAAATAAAATTACTTTCTCGCCACAAATAAATGCAATTTCTTCTGCTTAACCCCATCATTTTATAGGTGAAGGAGTTGTGTGGTCTAAATCTACAAGTCTGCAGTCGCTATGTGTCACTCTATGACTGCAGACTTGTGAATCTTCACGCCGCGCACAATGTGCACTGTGAGGATTTGCCAGTGTCAGAGCTGGAAACGGTGGTTAATACACTCGAACTGAGTGAGGCCGCGCCCCTCTAGTCGGATTCTGGCCCAGAGTATGCATATCACATACTCTTGGCCACATGACTGCCATTACTGGCTCTGGCACTGATGAATCCTCACAGCACACAGCGCATGCTATGTAAGGCTTTACAAGTCTACAGTCACATAGAGTGGGATTTACACTGGACAACCCTATTAAACACAGTTGTTATTAAGAGTCCTACTCTGCTCATCTTAATACAGATATGATAAGCCCCACCCCTGCTTAGCTCAACTCAAAAGTTAATTTTAATGATGATCCCCTCCCTTGAAAAAGCAAATGCCCACATCCATAGTTTTTGACCATGTACTTGTAACATGACCAAAGAGGGGCTTAGCAGGAATGTCTCTACTGGAGACTTCTGAATCGGGATTGTGTGGCAAAGTAAATACAATAGAACACACTTTTTTAAAGTCTTGAAATTGGGCCAGTATCTCTGCTCATGATATTTGACCTTTTGAGGTCTTTCTTAAGCAACCAATGCTGCAATAACATGGATCTGTCAATGGTCATCTGGCACCTCTATAAATGGCTACCACAGACAAGCTTAGCGTAAGCCACTCCATTTACCATACCTCAGGGGTTGCCTTTGCCTTCACCTTTTAAATCCTGTACAGAGATTTGGACTTACATGGGAATGTTGGGCCCACGGAGTCAGCTGCAGGCGGATTGTGCACACTGGCAGGAGTGGCCAGGTTTTTGGATCAGAACCAGGAGGTCAGTCAAGTTACAAAACCAGAAGTTGAAGAGTTAGGCTACTTTCACACATCCGGTTTGAGCACTGCGGCTCAATCCGGCTGTGAAAACTATGCAACGGATGCGGCGAAAACACCGCATCCTTTGCATAAGTTTTTACATGCGGCCCGTCCGTTTTTTTCCGGTTGCGGCATGCTACTGAGCATGCGCAGTGGAAAAAACCGCATGCGGCGAGTGGATGCGTTTTTTTCCCGCATCGCGCCGCATCTGGCCTCCATAGGTATGCATTGAAAAATGCGCCGCAGCGGCCGGATGCGGCGCGATGCGGTGTTTTTTGCCGGAGCAAAAAACGTTGCAGGGAACGTTCGATCCGGCCGCGGCATCGGCTAAATCTGCCGCATGCGGCAAAAACCGGACCGAACGCAAGCCCCTGCGGCACAATACGGCACTAATGTAAGTCTATGCAAAAAAAAAACGCAACCGGCGTTACAAAAGCCGGTTGCGGTTTTTCTGCAGAGCGCCGTATTGTGCCACAGAGCAAAAATCCGGATGTGTGAAAGTAGCCTTATCAGGGAACGGGCCAAGGTCATTAAGGCTACTTTCACACATCAGGTTTTTGCCATCAGGTACAATCCGGAAAAAAACGGGTAAATCGGATCCGGTACCGCATCCTTTTTATCCCCATAGACTTGCATTGTAACCGGATTGTACCTGATGGATTTGCGTTGCATCCGGTTTTTTCCGGATGCGGCAAAATTTATCAAAGCGGCGGCCGGAGGCAACGTATCTTGCAACGTTTTTTTGTCCGGCAAAAAAACCGCATCGCGCCGGATCCGGCGCGATACGGCGTGTTTTACAATGAAAGCCTATGGACGCCGGATCCGGCGCAATGCGGTAAAAAATGGATGCGGCTACCGGATCCGTTTTTGTAAACTGCGCATGCACCAAATTAATTAAAAAAGCTGATCCTTCAAAAAAAAGGACAAACCGGATGCAAAAACGGATGCAAACCGTATCCACCGGATCCGGTTTTGTACGCATCCGGCATAACGGATCCGTTAAAAACCGGATCCGGTGGATACGGTTTGCATCCGTTTTTGCCGGATCCTTTGCATCAGGAAAAAAAAGGATTGTGCCTGAATGCAGAAAACGGATGTGTGAAAGTAGCCTAAGAAGAAAAAGCACAAGAACAGGAATTAATATCTAGGGATGTAAACCAGGAAAGTAGGATTCTATCTTGCAGCTTCCAGCAGTAAGGTGGGAGTATTAGTAAGGTGTGGTGCTGTCTTATTGGCCAATGCAGGGAACAGATTACTTCAGCTGGACAGCATGCACACCCATACTGCCAGACTGGATGGCGTTACAAGGCCCAGTCACTGGACAAAATTGTGCTGCTCAGAGTTTGTGTCCTTGATTTCTTCTCTATCAGCAGTGCCGCTAATAGAATGAATACCAGGGCCCTGGGTGACATGAGCAGAATTCAAAGGAGCAGATCCCAGAGGGGATGTGACCGCCATGTGATTCTTCATTTTCTCATTCTTTCTTCAATCACCTTATGCCACAGCTGCCTATCCCACCTCACACATACACATACTGAGGTTTAAGAAATAGTTCCGCATTCAGAAAGCCTGTTGGCTCAATAACTAGCTAATGTGACACCTCTGGCCGCTTTTGTCATCAAGTGCATGTCACTTCAGCTCAACTCACTTGGTGTGGAAAACCTGCCTTTAAGAAGACTCATTGCTACGGGCAGATTTTCCAGCTCTGAGCGGTTCTTACTTGGTCTGTCACGATGTGAGTGTAGGATAATGAGGGACAAGGGTCCTATGCTGTCCCTCACGCTAGGAGACTGTAGGCTGTCCCTAACCTCAGGGTTACTATTGATAGTGGAGATGCCTGAGTCCCATGCCTGGCTATACTCCTGACCAGAACTAATCTGATTCCCCCCTCCCACCAGGGAAGGAAGGGGCAGAAGTCAGATGGAAACACAGATAAAGACAAACATGTAAAAACCAAAACTCTGACACACTGTACCCACACAGGAGTAGACAATGAGAGACTCAAGAGAAAAGCAAGAGTAGGAAGATAGCAACAAAAGCAACAAGGTTTAACTCTACAACTGCACTCAGCAACACGTATCAGAATCACCAGATTGTCTGGATCACAACACCTCACTAGACCAGCTTAGATAAACTATAGCTGGCATAGAAGGAAGGATATAGGCAGCATATATATGAGGGAAACAGATATACAGTAATAGGTTTCCCCACAACATGTGATCAAAGGAGACAAACAAGCAGACTAACAGAGATTAAAGGGTACTTTACACGCTGCGATCTCGCTAGCAAGATCGCAAGGGATCGTACCCGCCCCCATCGGTTGTGCAACACGGGCAAATCGCTGCCCGTGGCGCACAACCTCGCTTACACCCGTCACACGCACTTAACCTGCCCTGCGACGTCGCTCTGGCCGGCGAACCACCTCCTTTCTAAGGGGGCGGTTCGTGCGGCGTCACAGCGATGTCACACGGCAGGCATCCAATAGAAGCGGAGGGGCGGAGATGAGCGGGACGTAACATCCCACCCACCTCCTTCCTTCCGCATTGCCGGTGGAGGCAGGTAAGGAGATGTTCGTTGCTCCTGCGGTGTCACACACAGTGATGTGTGGTGCCGCAGGAACGAGGGACAACATCGCTAATAAGCAGAGAACGATTTTTGGTTTCAGGACGACCTCTCCACGGCAAACTATTTTGACCGCTTTTCCGATCGTTTAAAGTCGCTCGTACTTGTCACAAACTGCGATATCGCTAATGACGCCGGATGTGTGTCACAAACACCGTGACCCCGACGATAATTCACTAACGATATCGAAGCGTGTAAAGTACCCTTAACTCTTGCTAGCCTGCTTATCAACTACCATCCTGCAGGTCAATGCCCGAGTCTACCTGCGTTGATCACAAACACCAGAGAAGTTATCAGGCCAAGTGTCAGAATCAGTAGT
Organism: Anomaloglossus baeobatrachus; assembly: GCF_048569485.1. Lineage (NCBI taxonomy): Eukaryota > Metazoa > Chordata > Amphibia > Anura > Aromobatidae > Anomaloglossus > Anomaloglossus baeobatrachus. Next base: position 889,942,444 of record NC_134353.1, on the reverse strand, counting down.
CTGAACAGATCCCTAAGTCGCCTTGACAGTCGGCAAAGTTTGTAAAAATCTCCGTGTGACACAATCAGACATGACGTCAATCACACATGACGTCTGTTTAGCTTTAACCTTCTCACAGCAGTACTCAGAGTGGTTATACACAAAGACAGGGACATAATGAAACTAAACCTGATCAACAAATCCTCCCAACATGAATTACTCAGGCGAGAACAAATTCTTTATCATACAAGAACAAACATTATACATGGGTACGGAAAGGATCGGACTGGACCACAGGAGAATCCTCCGGTGGGCCTTTTTGCTGCAGTATGTCACTTACCTGTCAAACATGATCAGTAGATGGCACAATACACTTGTTTCACTATTTACAGACAAATGAAGCATCTCATTATTTATTTTCCATACTACCCAATATATTATTATATAGAGGCATAGGTACATTTGTGCATGTAATATTTGCATGTAGTTAATCAGTGGCCCCCAGAGTTAAAGGGAACCTGTCACCAGATTTGGGGCCTATAAGCTGCGGCCACCACCACCGGTGGGCTCTTATATACAGCATTCTAACATGCTGTATATAAGAGCCCAGGCCGCTGTGTAGAACGTAAAAATCACTTTATAATATGTACCTAAATGGTCGCTGCGGAAGAGTTTGGTCATATGGGTGTCTCCATTCTCTGGTTCCGGCTCCTCCTCTTTCGACCATCTTTGTCCTCCTTCTTCTGAAGCCGGGGTGCATGACGTGTCCTACGTCATCCACACTCCCCAACATTGAGGTCCTGCGCAGGCCCTGAGCAGGGCAGATCAAAGTATTGTAGTGCGCCTGTGTGGGACCGGTGAGTATGTAGGACGCATCATGCACACAGGCTTCAGAAAGGAGAACGGCACCGGAAAACAGAGACGCCCATATGACCCAACTCCACCGCAGCGACCGTTTAGGTAAGAATTATAAAGTGATTTTTACGTCCTACACAGTGACCTGGGCTCTTATATCCAGCATGTTAGAATGCTATATACAAGAGCCCACTGGTGGTGGCCGCAGCTTATGGGCCCCAAATCTGCTGACAGGTTCCCTTTTAATGTTACTGGTGGACCCCTACTGCCCCAGTCTGAAAGTGGGTACAGTAGAGGGACTGTTTTTTCCAACCCTTCTATGCTGTCCAAATCCACAACAGACTGCACTCGCACCCTTAATACTCAATGGCACAGTTGATCTCTGCTAACGTCTGATGAGACTGGGATGATACCTCATACGGTCGAATAGACTTGGTCTTATATTACATGACTGCTGCAGTGCCAACTGCAGGGAAAATTAGAGCCTACACCGAGCGTCCTGACACAGTTTTGGTAAAAACAGCCGTAAAATAGCTCCATAGGTAAATATATAGAGTTTTATATTTGCAAAGAAGTCTGGATTAGATAGGTGTACCATAAAGCATAAACGTTCCTCCAGTATAAGAGCGTGTAAGCCTATGTGACCTATTGGCCTATATACTCAGCATCTCTTGTTTTCAGCAGCTTTTTCCTTCGCCTTTACCAGCCATTGTATAACCTACTTAGACTGAGAGTGCTGATGAGACATATACCCACAGCGCCACACATCCTGCAGACAAGTTATTTTCATGAAAATGATGTTCTGCTCCGAACCCCTTCTCTTTGATTTGCCTGCACATAACAATATTGCTCTCACAAATGTGGAAAATCACTTAGTTAATATACAGTATAGGCTTTTTATTTAATTGTCCCTACAGTTTATATACATTAAAGGCAATTAACGGGATTGTAAAATCTAAATAAAGGGATAAAAATATTATCTCATAGAAGACCAAAACTTTTTTGTCTGTCCTTCATGGCTCCACTACTAAATTGTATCATGGAAACATTTTTCCAGTGGAAGCAAATGCTTAGTTTAAAGGGAACCTGTCATCACTTTTTTGGCCTATAAGCTGCGGCCACCACCACCGGGCTCTTATATACAGCATTCTAACATGCTGTATATAAGAGCCCAGGCCGCTGTGAGAACATAAAAAACACTTTATAATGCTCACCTAACGGTCGCTCGGTTGGCCAGATGGGTGTCTCCGTTTTCCGGTGGCAGCGCCGCCTCTTTCGGACATCTTTGTCCTCCTTCTGACTCCTGTGTGCATGACACGTCCTACGTCATACACACTCGCCGGTCCTGCGCAGGCACACTACAATACTTTGATCTGCGCCTGCTTAAGATCTGAATGCCGGCTAGTGTGGATGACGTCGGACGCGTCATCCACCGCGGCTAGAGAAGGAGGATGAAGATGGCCGAAAGAGGCGGCGCCGGCACCGGAGAACAGAGACGCCCATCTGCCCAAACGAGCGACCGTTAGGTAAGTATTATAAAGTGTTTTTTATGTTGTCACAGCGGTCTGGGCTCTTATATTCAACATGTTAGAATGCTGTATATAAGAGCCCGGTGGTGGTGGCCGCAACTTATACACCAAAAAAGTGGTGACAGGTTCCCTTTAATGAGGAGGTTGTCCACTACTTTTACATTCATGGCCTATCCTTAGAATAGGTCATCAATGTCTGATCGTCTGGGGTACGACCCACCTCACAACCGCCTATCAGCTGTTCTCAGTACCAGCAGCGGCAGCAGTCAGCAGGAAATGCTCAGTTCCGGAGCTGTTCCGTCTTCTGTTAGTGGCCACAGCCAGGTACTACACATCCACCTTCCATTCTAATCAATAGGAGGTGGATGTGCAGTACCCGGCCATGGCCACTATCAGAACACGGAGCAGCTCTGGAACTCAGCATTTGCAGCCGCCTGCTGCTTCTGGCTTGATTGAGAACAGCTGATTGGCGGGGTGCAGAATATTAGACCCCAGCCGATCAGGCATTGATGACCTATCTTAGGATAGGCAATCAATGTAAAAGTAGTGGACTAGCCCTTTAATCTGATCGGGGGTTGCAGCAGATTAATCTGGTGTTTTACTATGATAGATGCTGTGGTATTTCAGTGTAATACATACCTTGCTGCAACTGCGCATCCAGGCTTTAATTCTTGATGTCCATAGTTAGGGCAGAATGAATTTAATGACAGGTTTCCTGTTAATGGCTATTCCTAACTTCATAGATTTGTTTTATTGGATAACACTAGTGTGTGTATTTTTGTGTAACTGACCGAACATGCACAGTGCTTACAAGCTCTTTTTTTGTTCTGCTTGTAAGCACTGCTTTGAAACTGATGGGATCACTGAAACTCACACCTATCTCTTAATCCTGGTTCGCTTCAGAGAAGTGCTTAAAATCTAGAAAGCAGAGGTGGTCGGTCTCCTAGGTAACAAGCTGTAAATAAGACAAAAGGGTTACAAAAGGGTCTCAACAATTGCTGGAAATTTTAATTAAAATTACATTGCAAAAACGGTTGTATCCTACAACACTCAACTATCAAGATCGAAAAAAGATTTAATTATATTAAAAAAGTAACTAATCTCAAAAACCAGAGTGTTAGCAGGGAAAACATTGCGTAAAATACATAGTTTTGACGCGTTTCGCATGTATTTTTGATGCTTTTTTTGTACATATTTTTCCTATTCATTTGCTTGGGTGAAAAATGCTGCAAAAATGCTAAATGAATTGACATGCTGCAGAGTTGAACACGCACTTTGATGATTTAAATCTGCAAGAAAAAAATAAGTGGAAAAAATAAAAAATCTCATTCTCTTTGCTGGTGTTGTCGAACACTGGATTTTGTGTGTGTGTGTGTGTGTGTGTGTGTGTGTGCGTGTGTGTGTGTGGGGGGGACGACTAAAACACACACAAAAGAAAGCAGTGTGTGAATAAATCCTAAGCAGAGATTACCACATTTATGAATTGGTGAACTAATTTCATTGCGTGAGCTGGATGGGTGCATTAAAGCAGCTGATCGAAAGTCCCACATAGTGTCTAATAGAGCACCTATGTCTTGAAAACACAATAGGAAAGGATTGAGAAAGTTGACTATAGCCCAGATTTCGTGAAATCTTATATAACTAATAAGCAGCTGAATAAAACATTTTACCATCACAATGGGATTGATAGTAAAGTGTAAAGTGTCAATCTTTGCTGATGACACCAAACTATGTAGGATACTAAAAACTATCTGGATATGACGACGGAATGGGCAGACACTTGGCAAATGAGATTTAATGTTCAACTGTAAATGCACCTAGGATGGAGTAATCCTATAGCTGCATATACATTAAATGGAAGTAAACTCGGAACTACAGAACAGGAGAAGGACGAGTATTCTGGTTAGAAGTAAGAGGAGCAGCAGCACTCAATGTCAAGCAGCAGCTGCTAAAGCAAACAAGATTTTAGGGTGTATAAAAAGAGAGATCCTAACGTATTGTTACCCCTCTATAAATCACTTGTAAGGCCACATCTGGAATATGGGATCCAGTTTTGGGCTCCACATTTTAAAAAGAATATTCAGAAGCTATAATCACTTCAAAGGCGCCAACTAGACTATTACAAGGAATGGAGGCCTCCTGTATGATGAGAGGTAGAAAAGTTTGATTTGTTTAGCTTAGAAAAAAGATGTCTCAGAGGAGATCTCATTCATATGTATAAATACATGTGTGCTCAATATCAAGGACTGGCACATGACGTATGTCTTCCAAAGACAATACTAAGGACCGGGGGCACTCACTGCGAGTGGAAGAAAAGCGATTCCGGCAGCTAAATAGAAAAGGGTTCTTTACAGTTAGAGCAGTCAGACTGTGGAATGCCGACCACAAGAGGTAGTAATGGCAGATACTATAACAGCTTTCAAAAAAGGGCTGGATGATTTCCTCAGTACACAAAACATTGTTGGTTATAAATGACTTAATGACAAAATGTATAATTGATGGAGGAAGGATGAACTAGATGGACCGAAGGCTTTTTTCATCCCATTTAACTATATAACGATAGAAGAGGAGAATTTATGGAATTGTACAAAATACTAGATCCCTTAAAGGATGTTCTTACTATATTATTCTTACTTCAGACCCTCATTTATTTTAATGGAAACTCTAAAGAACCCCCCCAAATTTTGGAATAATACATAGTACAGTTTAAAAGTTTGGCATCACCCAGATAATTTTATCTTTTCCATGAAATAATCACACTTTTATTTATCAAATGAGTTTTATAATGAATAGAAAATATAGTCCAGACATTACCAAGGTTACAAATAATGATTTTTTCTGAAATAATAATCTTCTCCTTCACACTTTGCTTTCGGCACAGAATGCTCCCTTGCAGCAATTCCAGCTTTGCAGACCTTTGGCATTCTAGCTGTTAATTTGCGGAGGTAATCTGGAGATATTTCACCCCATGCTTCCCCCTCCCACAAGTTGGATTGGCTTGATGGGCACTTTTTGTGTACCATATGGTCAGGCTGCTCCCACGACAGCTCAATAGGGTTAAGATCTGGTGACTGGGCTGGCCACTCCATTACAGATAGAATACCAGCTGCCTGCTTCTTCCCTAGTTTATGCATAATTTGGAGGTGTGCTTTGAGTCATTGTTCTGTTGTAGGATAAAATTAGCTCCAATCAAGCGCAGTCCACAGGGTATGGCATGGCATTGCAAAATGGACTGATAGCCTTCCTTATTCAAAATCCCTTTTACCTTGTACAAATTTCCCACTTTACCAGCACCAAAGCAACTCCAGACCATCACATTACCTCCACCATGCTTGACAGATGGCGCCAGGCACTCTTATAGCATCTTTTCAGTTGTTCTGCATCTCACTAATGTTCTTCTGTGTGATCCAAACATCTCAAATTTCGTTTGTCCCTAACACTTTTTTTCCAATCTTCCTCTGTCCAATGTCTGTGTTCTTTTGCCCATATTAATCTTTTCCTTTTATTAGCCAGTCTCAGATATGGCTTTTTCTTTGCCACTCTGCCCTGATGGCCAGCATCCCGGAGTCGCCTCTTCACTGTAGATGTTGACACTGGCATTTTGCGGGTACTATTTAATGAAGCTGCCAGTTGAGGACCTGTGAGGCGTTGATTTCTCAAACTAGAGACTCTAATGTCTTGTCTTGTTGCTCAGTTGTACAGCGCAGCCTCCCACTTCTCTTTCTACTGTGGTTAGAGCCTGTTTGTGCTCTCCTCTGAAGGTAGTAGTACACACCGTTGTAGGAAATCTTCAGTTTCTTGGCAATTACTCGCATGGAATATGCTTTATTTCTAAGAACAAGAATAGACTTTCGAGTTTCACATGAAAGTTCTCTTTTTCTGGCCATTTTGAGAGTTTAATGGAACCAACAAATGTAATGCTCCAGATTCTCAACTAGCTCAAAGGAAGCTCACTTGTATAGCTTCTCTAATCAGCAAAACTGTTTTCAGCTGTGCTAACATACTGGCACAAGGGTTTTCAAGGGATTTCTAAACATCCATTAGCCTTCAAACACAATTTTCTATTAAAACACCAGGTGGTGATTGTTGGAAATGGGCCTTTTATACACCTATGTAGATATTGCATTCAAAAAAAGACGTTTGAAGCTAGAATAGTCATTTACAACATTGATGTATAGAGTGTATTTCTGTTTAATTTAATGTTGGCTTCATTGGAAAAAAAATGTGCTTTTCTTTCAAAAATAATGAAATATCTAAGTGGCGCTAAACGTTTGAACTGTAGTGTATTTCTTAGCAATTCCCAAAGAATTGTAGTCTAACAATGACTGGAGAGCCACAAAACAAAGAGCATTGGTGTAGACCAAGCCCCAGCACTATATTTATATTATTCCCAATCCTGCCAAGTTAAACTTTTCTTTCTCTTTTGATGACTTTGACTTCCGATGAAATGCTATCATTAAATACTGAGAATCTCTACAACGGCGGACATTCTGAATTTTATTGGGATGCATTCAGGTGGCGATGGTTGTAAATCATACTGAAGTATATACTGGGATATATTTTTTGCACTGTTTATGGATGTAATCATTTTAGAATACAGAAACATTGCTATGTAGAGAGGAGCGAGAGTCATTTTTTTTTTAGAGTCAATTTTTTTTTTTTTATTGTGATCTGTATTATAATACAATGTAAAAAATAAAGTATAAAATAAAAGTGATGATATTACATTTTACGTGTACATAATGGAAATATTCTATCTAGTAGGCTTTGCTAGGACTGGACACCAGGGCTATGTGCCTTAGGTCTTTTGTCAGGCCCCATTCTTGGGAAATTGGCACTTTCAATAGTATCTCCTTGATCCTGAGTGGGCAAGCTTTTTTTGGTGTGATGTAAAAACTATAATTTTAGAATCTGAACCGACCAGATAATTTCTAAGTTGTTCCACCTCTTATCTTATCACATGCATTTATAAAGACATGTTAAAGCAGAGCTACTGCAGCTGCATCCCCCTCCACCCCACTTCCTCTGTCAGTAATTTACTTGACTACAACAGACTGATTTTCTGGTGAGACAAGTTTTGAATATTTTGCAAAGTGCTTACAGGGTGCTGAGGAAAATTACACTTTGGAGATGTTTAGTTCTTTCTTAGGTGGGCTTTGCACATTACGACCTCGCATGCCGATGCTGCGATGTCGAGTGCGATAGTCCCCGCCCCCGTCGCAGCTGCGACATCTTGTGATTGCTGGCGTAGCGAACAGTATCGCTACGCCAGCTTCACACGAACTGACCTGCCCTGCGACGTCGATCTGGCCGGCGACCCGCCTCCTTCCTAAGAGGCCGGGCCATGCGGCGTCACAGCGACGTCACACGGCAGGCGGCCAATAGCAACGGAGGGGCGGAGATGAGCAGCATCTCATAGCAGCCGGGACGCAGGTAAGGTGATGTTCCTCGCTCCTGCGGCTTTACACACAGCGATGTGTGCTGCCACAGAAACGAAGAACAACATCGTACCTGTCGCTGCAGCGAAACTATGGAAATGTCGGAGACTACACCAATGATACGATAACGACGCTTTTGCGCTCGTTCATCGTATCAAAAAGGTTTTACACACTACGACATCACAAGTGACGCCGGACGTGCGTCACTTTCGATTTGACCCCACTGACATCGCACTTGCAATGTCGTAGTGTGCAAAGCCGGCCTTAGACTGGAGGGTCCTTGGTATATAAGGTGAGGAGGTCAGTATAGATTAGGCTAAATTCCTCCAAAGCACCAAAGATTTATACAAATAACTGTACTACACATTTAGAGAGGAAAATAGCAAAAAGAGGACTAAATATCCTCCATAATTTAGAATACTCACAGCAGAGTAATAAATACACAATATCTGAGGTATTAGTCGATATTCTTGCCAAAATAACGGTAGCCTACAAAACACGTCACGGTTCTTCATACTTGTAAGTCCCTACACTAATATATATAATTAGAAAAATAGCAAAAAGAGGACTAAATATCCTCCACAATTTAAAGTACTCACGGCAGGATAAAGCAGTGATAACTGCTCAGGCCAAGAAAAACTAATGCACTAACTGCTTTATCCTGCCAAGAGTACTGGTGTGTAGGCTACCATTATTTTGGCGATAATATCGACTAATACCTGAGATATTATGTATATATTTTTCTGCACATAACATTTTATACGGGATGCAGCCAGGCCCCTTAATGTTTGGCCTTGCATATTGGAGACCCCGTCCCTATATGGTGCACATTAATACCGGGCAGCCCGCCTGATCGAATAGTATGGGTGTGTTATAATAGGCTGCTGACTGGGTTACTGCGCCTGTAAGTGTGAATGGAGCCCTATGCAAGCCACTAGTGTGCAATTTTACCATCCAGCGATCCCCCCTCCATATTCTGGAGTTGTGTGTGATGTGCTCCTCTTGCACCTGTGATACTTCCATCTATTGGGGGTTTCGCTGCACCCTGTTAGGGCATTAATGTTTCTTGGCCTGAGCACAACTGCTTTATTCTACATTTAGAGAGGACTTTTCACTGGATTTTTGTTTTTTTTAAACTGAGTCTCCTCCAATTTCTGCTGCTTCACTGATTCTGGAACAGGTTTTCTTGTTCGTCTGTGCCTCTCCGTGCCAAAGTTTTGCCCCCCGGAAGTAGAGATGTAGATTTTTCCTTCATCCAACTGGGCGTGTACCACAGAACGTCTCTGTGGGCATTTTCTTTTTTTACCTCCAATGCTGGCCAATCAAAACATGGCCACTCCCACATAGAAACTCTCTATTATACACTCAGTTGACTGAGGAGAAAGTTTTCATCTTTATTACTGGGGGCCATAACTTTGGAATACAGGGGCACAGAAGAAAAGAAAAACTTCCAGTATAAGGCTATGTTCACACACTTCATATTTTCTTAACTGAAAATATGCAGCATTTTTGGCCCCAAAAAACGCACCCAAGGCAAAAATGCATGCGTGTTTGATGCATTTTTACTGTGTTTTGCCCAATGCGTTTTTTAAGTTAAATCTAGTGACTGGAAGGGATGAAACACGCTAGAAAAACACAAAAAGAATTGACATGCTGCATCTTCAAAAACGCAGCCAAGATGCAGCCAAAAAAAAAGCAGTGTGGACAGCAAAATAGAAATCTCATAGACTTTGCTGGGATAAGGAAATGCAAGCATTTAGGGGGATCTTTGTGACCTCAAAAAGGCACCAAAAACGCAGTAAAAGATGCAGTGTGCGAACATAGCCTAAGAGAAGCAGCAGAAATTGGAGGAGGTACTCCATTTGTCATGATTGACTCCTGGCTGAGCTGGAGCTGAGCCTTTTTTTTAGTTTCACTTCTGATGCAGGTCACGTTAGGGGTTAATCCTTTCTGCCTCGTTCTGGAGGTCAGGCCGCTTATTAGGGTACTGTTTCTCTTGGACTTCACCAGTGATTCTTCTGGCTCTGCTGTGTTCTGCTCTTGAGTGACCTGTTGTCTGCCCTGCCACCTCCTGACCTCCATGTTCACCTGACCTGTTAACCTCCTCTGTTGTCTGTTTCCATCAGTGTCTCTCCCGCTGTCTCCCTGTTCGTTCCTTATCTGTTTACCTTAATTCTGTCTTGTCTTCCCACTCCCCCTCGCTTCTAGGCTCTGATTTCCCGGCTACTGACTATTTGCTTCCCTCTGACTACGTTTAGACTTTGCCCTTGTGTACTTACAAGACCTTATGTTGTGACACGGCTTTCTGACGATTCTACTGCCATCTGGTGGGCTTGACTAGTATTACCTCTGCTAGGGAATTCCCTGCTCATACATTTCCTCCACTTTTATGCCCCCTAGTGGTTTACCAGCTAACTACCTTCTCAGATAGTTTCAGAAATCCTCTCAGTCCCACAATACTGCACTGTACTGCTATTGTACATCTTAGAGTACAGCGTGACATTACTCAAATTAAATAATCCAGGGAAAGGTCCTCTCTAAGTGACTTTGAGACCTTACAGACTGCTCCAATATTTGTCCCTGCCTGTTATTACATGTGTGAGTAATGTGCTAGGGCTTATTTTCAGGGTATGGCTTATTTTTGGGAAACACGGGTTGGGGGTAAGTTTGTCTCTTAAAAAAGGCAGACATTCCCTAGGAGAATCATACCAGACCCCGGACATCTGCGTTACTCCCAGATCCTCCTGCGATCCACAGCGTTTGCGATCCCCTCCCAGCAGGTCCTTGTGTGCGCTACAGTGGTCCTCCCCTGCTTCTAGCCATCACTGACACACACACACATCAGATCACAGGAACATCATAGACACACACACGTACAAAAATATCCAGTGATACCAAACTGCTTCAAGCCAGCAGCACTGTGAATCGCAAGAACCTGCTGTGGAATGCATGGAGGACCAGCAGTGGATGCGTTTGACTGCAGGACCTTGATACAATCTGTGGCGCCCTGGACAAGCCAGTACGTCACAGGTACTGCAACAACACACACCACACCCCGGTTAGGAACATCTAAGTCAGACACAAATCCTTGTTGCCTCCCTCCAGGGGCTGATGTCCACACCAGGTGGGGCGGAGCCAGGTGGTTGGCTCCACCCACCGAGGAGTTCACAGTCCTGGAGGCGGGAAAAGGAAGGGAGTTTTGCAGTTCAGTTGAGGGAAGTAGTAGTGGAGGAACTGACTGGCCGTGTCCGGGTACGTGGCCCGGGCACAGAAACAGCAAGGTTGGCAGACGGTGGTGACCGTCTGCAGGAGAGGCCGATTGACGCACAACCGTAAGGACCGGGGACGGGCGGTGGCCCGCCGGTACCGGATCGGGGAGCGAAGAGAAGCCAGCACCATCCGGCAGGGCCTACGGACCCCGACCAGGCTAGGAGTCGCCGTAAAACTGGTCAAATCCGTCAGCGACGGGAACCTCCGGGGTTTCCCAGCAATAAAGACCCGACTGAAGGCAACCGTCCAAACCGTGAGGGAGATAAAGCTACCACCAGAGCTAGAGCTCCCAGGGCCAGAGCCTGCGGGCAAAAAGGGGCTCCCTTAGCCAACATACCGCTGGGGAGCGGGGTACCGGTGGGAAGCCATCAGGGCCGAGAACATAACACCTGTGCAGGGAGAGACAGTTACCGCCAGCCTACCGGGAGTGACTGTCGCAGCCGTCTGTGGGACTCGTCCATCCAGCCGTTTGTTTTACCAGAGACTCCGTGTGCGTTACTGGCTGAGTAAGTTTCACCGTGCCGTCTGGCACTACGCTGCCTCGCGACCCTGCACCTGGCCAAGCCCCGCAATCCACCAAACAGACAACAACTCCGGGCCCCGGGACTGCCAAAATCCCCCTACCCACGGAGGGGAGAGAAACATCCCAGCTGCTCCCTGTCATCGCTCCCGGGATCCCCGTACAAAGCAGCGGTGGTGCCCCAACCTCACCACACACCGTGGGTGGCGTCACAAACCGACATCCCAAGCACCAACAAAACTCCCCTTTCACTCACGGGCGAGGAGCGCCGCTCGAGTTCCCGGATCCGGCCCACCGCTCGAGCCACCGAGCAACAGCAGCAGCAGCAGCGCCGGACCTGAGCGTGGTGAGCGCAGCGCCCCGCCGCCCGCGACAAATCCACTGTAGGTCCTTGATGCGTTCCACAGCAGGTCCTCACATTCCACTGCATCCCGGGCCCCCAGAGCAGGACGGTTTCACTGGCTGTATGTGTGTGTTCCACAGCAGGTCCTCATCTTCCACAGCATCCCGTTTGGTGAGTATGATTGCAGGGTTTTCTGTTTTCTCTCTTTTGGAGGTGTCTGCTTTCTTTTAGCTGCATGGACACTTCATTGTTGAACCGCAACTAGGGCTTATTTTCAGGGTTGGGCCTATTTTCGGGGAAACACAGTATGTATAAATACACTGACAAGAAAAAGGGTAACAATGACAAAAAAGTAGAGATAATAGATTGGCCACCACAGGCCCCAGACTTTAGTCCAATCAAACACTTGTGGGTAAAGTTGAAGAAAAAGCTGTATAAATACCCAAGAGAGCCGATCAGTATGCTCCAACATTGGGAACATGTAGAAGAGACCTGGGATCAGATTTCGGTGGAGACTTGTTTGAATCTAATCAAGAACATGCCCAGAAGGATTCAGGCAGTTTTCAAAGCCAAAGGTGGATTTTCAAAATACTAACAAAATAATATGAATTAAAATTTCAATTTTTTTTTTTTTGGTGCAAAAATAGTAACAATGCTGTGAAATGACAAAAATCTGCATAACTAATCATATGCTAAATAGTTGCAAGTCAAATATATGTATGAGATCGCCAAGATGATTGTCTATAAAGTGAAGGTAGTCTCACGCTCCAAGCTGTAGAGATATAAAAAGTTCAAAACATTGTTGCCCTTTTGCTTGTCAGTGTTTCTGTACTGCATGTGTGAACAGGAATTAACACACATTTTACTATTATTATAATAATAATAATAATAATATGCTAGAATGCTCCTTGTATGTGTAATCCTATTTGGTTGCCGGATTTTCATGGGACTGGCAGCCTTCGATATTCCACAGCACTGGCAGCCTCCTCTTCATGTGCTGGCAGTGAGGACGATTCATAGCATTGTCAGCTAATTGAAGGGGCTGCTGGGTACATTGTAAGTGATTTAAAGGGGCTATCCACTTTATCTTAGCAAATGTGTAGGGGGCATGATTTTGTGACACTTACTGATATTGTGGGGCACTCCAGGTTCTTTCACCTGCGTGCCCCCTGACTGATGTGCCCTGTTTAGGATAATAAATGTTTAATGGCGTCCCACGTAATACCCTCTTCCTCCTCCCCTATGATGCGTTTTTCCCTCCTACTGCAGCCTTCTTAAATTGCCATGCATTTTCCTGTTGCGGCCTCTTCTCCTTGCAAGACCCGGAGCTCATGTCTAAGGCTGGGGCCACACGGGTCACTACTGCGATCCTTGCATGACACTTGGCTCACGCTGGCAGCACAGCGGGAGCCGACTGTCATGGCAACTAAGGTCCGATCGTGCGATTGGACCTCAGCTGCGGGGGAAGGCGGCATTGAGGAGGGGCGGGCCAGTGCTGAGGAGGGGAGGGCCGACTCTGCAGAGGAGTAGAGGGAGGGATTTATCTCCCTCTCTCCTCCGTAGCCGGCTATTGCCATTCTTGCCCTGCACTCGCGGTACACCGGTGTACTGCGAGTGCAGTGCGATTTTTCTCTCGCCCCAAAGACTTGAATGGGTGCGAAAGAAACAATGATCGCATTACAGTCACAGCATGCTCCGATTGTTTTCTCGGTCCGATTAGGGCTGAAAAAAATAATCGCTCATTGGCGCTGAGACATAGGCTAATATTGGTCCGAGTGGAATGCGATGCTTTATCGCATAGCACTCGCTCCGATTTTCATGCTGTGTGGCTTAGGCCTTACAGGTACTCCTTTGCCACTGGTTATTGTATCATTCCTTACAGACTGCACAGCTTTCCTGTCCACAAAATGGCAGCTGATTTAGGAAGACGTAACCTGCCTCCTCCAACTGAAAACCTTACACGTGGGAAAGCAATTTTGAACTGGAGGAGACTGATGGACGGATCCGGTGACGTGTTATTTTGGGAACAGGAGGCCGTGCAGTGTGTGAGGAGGGCTGACGAGTTAACAGGCAAGTTAACAAAGAAAAAAAAGATAAACTGAGTCTTACTGGGTGAATTCATCCGGCCCCAGACACATGCAGACTGGCACCAGGTCAGGACTGGGTACACCAGTGACTTTAGAATGGAAGACGACCATTCCGATAAGCTCGTCCAGCGGGATCCAGCGTGGTCACCTTTGCTGGTTGCTAGGAAACCGTCCAATCTCATTTGCTTGCGGAGTGTATTTATTAGATAGTCCCTAATGAGTTTTTACAATAGGAAGCTCCAGATTTCACTGCTTGACTGCTGCAGTTTCCTACTGCAGAGGCCTGATGGTTGACGTTCAGTGTGTGTTCATTCCTGTTCACACACGGCCGGACTGACCGCTCTTTAGAGTCTGATGCTTTTCGATTACAAACAGAAAGTGCCCTTTTACTGGTGTTCTTCTAGGTTTTTTTTCTTTCTAGACATTGATTTAAGTAGCTACTTTTTGGCGGTAATTCAATTATAGACAATTAATTTTTATCTATTATAAAAAAAATATGTAATGTGCATATACGGTAAATTGTCGTGTGGATTTATGTCCCCGCTAGGAAAGGTTTTGTCACAATCTCCGGATCTTTATCATATGTAAGACAGAACTATTAGCAGCACCGACAATCTGGACAGCAATCATCTATATGGTTGTCCATATACAATACACAAATAATTAGTGGTTTATTCAGCTCATCCTGAGATTTATGGAAATTAAAGGGGTGGTCCACTACACTGAACAGTGGCCACATTGATGTAAACATCATAAAGAAGGCTTTTCTCAAAGACCTTGGGTAGTCAATTGTGCCTCTGAATGGCACTATTGTGGTCCACTCATCCACATCACGTGACCCCCAACCTCCATGACCCTTTGAGATCTAGTTATGTCAACTTCCAGTTGACCCGACATCACTAAGATGGGACTCAGTCTCCCTGAGTGACTTGGCTGCGGGCAGAGTTTCCTTGCTCATCACAGCCCAGCATTGCTCCTGCTTGCAGTGCTCTGCAGCAAAGGAGAGAGCACGCGAGATACTGGGCTGTGATCAGCCATGAAACTCCGCCCACAGCCCAGTCATTCAGGAAGACTGGTGCCCACCTCGTTGATGTGGAGTTAACTGAAAGTTGACGTGACATCACCGGATCTCAGAGGTCACGAGGCCCGGAGGTCGTGTGATGGGGATGAGCATGCTGCAAGAACACCGCTCAGAGGCACAATTGACAACCCAAGCCTTCTTTATGAGCTTTGAGCTTTACATTGATGTGGCCACTATGCTGTGTAGTGGACCACCCCTTTAAGACTCCATCTATGAAATTTAAATTTTCAGAATTTGCATACAGGTCAACAGGTGCAAAAAACATTTTGGAGTATATGTCCAATGTATCCCTAGACTATCTTCAAAACCGTAAATGTATTTTATTGAAATTTTATGTGATATACCAACATTAAATATCAAGAATTTTTGAAGTGTAAAGGAAATGATACATGGTTTTCTAAATATTTGAAAAATATAAAATTTGAAAATTATGATGTGCGTTTGTACTCAGCCCCCATGAGTCAACACTTTGTAGCATCACCTTTCACTGCAATTTCTGCTGCAAGTCTTTTTGGTATGTCTCTATCAGCTGTGCACATCTACAGGCTGAAATTTTTGCCCATTTTTCTTTGCAAAAAAGCTCTAGCTCTGTGAAACTGGATGGAGAGTGTTTGTAAACAGCAATTTCCAAGTCTTGTCAGAGATTCTCAATGGGATTTAGGTCTGGACTGTGACTGGACCATTCACACACATGAAAATGCTTTGATCTAAACCATCTATTGTAACTCTGGCAGTATGTTTAGGGTCGTTGTCCTACTGGAATATGAACCTACATTCCAGTCTCAAGTTTTTTGCAGTCTCTAACAGGTTTTCTTTAGGATTGTCCTGTATTTAGCTCCATCCATCTTCCTGTCATCCATGTCCTTGCTGAGGAAAAGCCTCCCCACAGTTACATAGCTACATAGGTTGAAAAAAGCCCTAAATGTATCTAGGTCAACCTTCCTCCACCAATTATTTTGTCACTAAGTCATCTATAACCGACAATGTTGTGTACTGAGGAAATCATCCAGCCCTTTTTTAAAATTTATTAGTGTCAGCCATTATTACCTCTTGTGGTAGGGCATTCCACAATCTAACTGCTCTGACTATAAAGAACCCTTTCCTATTTTGCTGCCAGAATCGCCTTTTTTCCACTCGCAGTGAGTGCCCCATCGTCCTTAGTACTGTCTTTGGAAGAAATAAGTCATGAGCCAGTCCTTTGTATTGACCACACATGTATTTAAACATCTAAATGAGATCTACTCTGAGAACTCTTTTATATGCTGTCTCCACCATGTGTGACAATGGGGATGGTATTTTCAGGGTGATGTGCAGTGATAATTTCCTGCCACACATAGCGTTTTGCATAAAGCCCATAAAGTTCCACTAGGGTTTTATCTGACCAGAACACCTTCTTATACATGCTTGCTGTCTTTCTTACATGGCTTTTTGTAGACTGGAAATAGGACTTCTCATGGCTTGCTTTCAAAAAGGATGTTCCTCTTGTCACTTTTTAATGAAGGCCAAATTTGTGGAGTATACTACTAATAGTTGTCCTGTGGACAAATTCTCCCACCTGAGCTGTGGATCTCTGCAGTTTCTCCAGAGTAACCATGGACTTCTTGGCCGCTTCTCTAATTAGTACTCTTGCTTGGGATGTCTATTTAGCTGGACTGCCATGCATTGTTAGTTCTGGCAGTGGGTTTACCGTTGGCCACACCATGGGAACCCAGCTGTGAACTCTGGTGACCTTACTGACATCACTACTTCTCACAGCCGGGTTCCCCATTGCCCTCAGTGTGTCCAAGGAGCTGCAGTAATTGTTCTTGTTTTCCATCACTGCAGCTTCTGGATGTTGGAAAGCCGGGATCGTCGTGTGGATTACGTTAGACTGGCATTTTTTTGTGTGTGTGTTTGTGTTTTTTTTTCTTTTTACTTACAGGGTTGGTAATGGGAGGGTGTTTTAGACACCTTTCCAATGAAGGGCTTGATGGCAGCTGTGATTTTTGACAAATCACAGCTGACATCAACCCCATATATTACCCTGATTGCCACAGCATTAGGACACTCTGGATGAGCTGGCTAAAGTTCCACAATTGGTGCTTCTAGTGAATGCGGAAATTGTAGGTTGGATGTGGGGTGCTATTTATATGCTGTGGAGGGCCCAATAACAATGGACCTTCCCAGCCTGAGAATATCAGTCCCAAGTAAGTCTGCTTTATCTGCATTGGTTATAAAAAATGGACCGCATACCACAATGTTTTTTAATTATTTAAATAATTAGAAAAAAAAAACAACAAAACTTTGTTATGGAGCCTCTATTTTTGATAACCACCCAAGATAAAGCAAACAGCTGGAGGCTGCAGACCACAGACTGACTTGTGTTGACTCCTGGACGATGCACGGTTGCTGCGAAACGCGCATTAGTGTGTGGGGACGCCGCACCATTACCCTTATCTGGACTCCTGTATGCTGGTAATAATACTATTATATGTGGCTTGAATGATTCTTCAGATTTGCTTATTCAGGCTATCACACTTGTGAATGTACAATATTCTATTTTACCTATTACAGTAATAATGTTGGTTATTTCCCTGATGCATATTTTTCTCTTGTATCTAGCCTTGATATTTATACGGATTAAGGTTTGGAGATTTGTAGGTTCTATTACTTATTTACTATAGGTGCCGAGTCCCCTATATCAATTCCATCCGTCACTTGGGTTGGTCCATTCGTTTTAATGATTTTAAATTGTTTGCAATAAAGATGTATTGATATCTTTCATTATATTGGGCTTGCATTGGTTTATTGGTGTGTTTGTAGGATTTGTGCTGTAAGCCTTCCATTCCAGTTGTGGGTTTGGTGTTTAATGTGGTTGACCAGTCTGATCTATTTATTCTTAGTGGGGGGTTGTTGGCAGCAGATTATCAACAATACTCTCTAAGGCCCCTTTCACACGTCAGTGATTCTGGTATGTTTGTGCTTTTTTTTAAACGTACCAGAATCCCTGACATACGCAGACCCATTATAATGAATGGGTCTGCTCACACATCAGTGATTTTTCACTGCACGTGTCTCCGTGCAGCGTACCCGCGTGTGCGTGATTGCCGCACGGAGACATGTCCATTTTTTTCTGGCATCACTGATGTCCCACGCAGTGGTGTGGTCCGTGAAACACGTGCCAGAAAAAAACATGCTTTTAAAATAAAAAACATTTTTACTCACCCGGCGTCCAGCGATGTCCTCTGCAGCCCGTCCTCCCTGCTGCTTCTGAGCCGGCTCATTACTGTCGCGCATATTCATGATGCACAACACAGCCGACCCAAAAGCAGCTGCTGCGGGGGTCAGCGCCGGCCGGATGCTGCACCGCGGGAGCGATCAGCACCATCGAGAGCGGGAGCGGGCGCAGGTGAGTTGATTTCTAAGTGCAATCACGGGCCACGGAGAACGGAGCCCGGATTGCACTTAGACAACCCACGTGTGCCGTAATTCACGGCACACGCAGGGACATGGACGTGTTTTTCACTGACGTGTGAAACGGGCCTAAGCGTGTAACAGGTTGTTTTATTCAGGAACAAATATGAAGCTTAGTAAATCAGCAAGTATTTATTTCTGTGTGTCTATCAGGAGCTTCTGCAGCAAGCATCCTCTCATATAGATCACAGGAAGGAAGAATACAGAATACAGTCACATGCTCTTCCTGTTACCTTTTTTTTTTCCTATCTTTATTAACAGTACACAAACCTAGCAACTAAACACTCATAAACAGGAATGGAGTTGTTGCACTAAACATATTCCAACAGGGGTAATGAAGACCAGATGAATGCTGTACTCAGCTGTGTTTGCTGTTCCCAAAATTTAAATAGCCGAGTTGTTCATATGTCTGTTTTTTGAGGACCATGTGTCCACAAAAAATGACACACACATCTCTGTTTTTGATCCTACAAGTCTTTGGGATTGAGAAAATCACAGACATCACACATTGTCTTCTGCAGGTCATTCATGTGCAGTCAGTTTTTAACATGGTAAGGCCTCCTTCACACGTCATTGATTCTGGTACGTATGACGTTGTTTTTATATGTACTGGAATCACGGACATATGCATACCCATTAAAATCATTGGGTCTGCGCACACAGCAGTGATTTCTCACCGACCGTGTGGCGCGTATCCATGTGTTCCGCATGGATAGAAGTCCGTTTTTCTTCGGCAGCACTGATATCACACGACCTACACAATGGTGTGATTTAGGTAACATGTACCAGAAAAAACACGTACCTTTGAAATAAAATGAATTTCTATTCTCGCCTGTCTCCAGCCCTGCTGTCTTCGGCACTGCTGTCACTTGCTTCAGGGCCTGCTCATTATGCTCATGAATATTCACTGCACCACGGACCCGGAAGCAAGTGTGATCACAGCAGCAACGGAGACATCAGCACCACGGACAGCAGCGTCGGGGACAGGTGAGTAAGAAGCTCCTGCTCTACATGTGCTATCACAGATAGCACACGGAGAGCACACATGTGCCAAAATCATGGCACACGGAGGGCCATATGCACCTTCAACATGTCCGTGAAAAACATGTGTGTTTTTCACTGACGTGTGAAAGAGACCAAAAGGGTAGGAAAAAATTGCAGAGATTATATCTGTCCTTCCCCCGCGAATGCTATCCTTTATAAACCGTCACACAGACATTGTTATATTCTTACTTTAATTTTACTTTTATTGGGCAAGGGCCAATTTTTAAGGTTATTGTTCCAGCAAAAATATTTTGCTTATTTTTATAGTAACATTTTAACTAAAGGGGGCTTTACACGCAGCGACATCGCTAGCGATGTTGCTGGCGAAAGCACCCGCCTCCATCGGTTGTGTGTCACAGGCATATCGCTGCCCGTGGCGCACAATATCGTTAGGACCCGTCACATGGGCTTACCTTCCTAGCGACGTCACTGTGGCCGGCGAACCGCCTCCTTTCTAAGGGGGCGGTTCGTGCGCCGTCAAAGCAACGTCACACGGCAGGCGGCCAATAGAAGCGGAGGGGCGGAGAGCCGCCTCAGAAAAGTTATGCCCACCTCAATGCTGGCAGAACGCAGGTACGGTGTTGTTTGTCGTTCCTGGGCTGTCACACGTAGCGATGTGTGCTGCCTCAGGAACGATAAACAACCTGCGTCCTGCACGAGCAACGACATTTGGGAAATGGACGACGTGTCAACGATCAGCGATTTGGTAAGTATTTTACATCGCTTGTACGTGTCACACGCAACCACGTCGCTAACGAGGCCAGATGTGCGTCACGAATTCCGTGACCCCCAACGACATCTCGTTAGCGATGTCGTTGCGTGTAACGGGGCCTTTACTCGTAGTACCTGAATACCTTACCCAACTCCAAACTCCCAGAGAGCTAATATGCTTCAGTCTCAAAGTACCATTCTTCCAGTTTGCGACTTCTAACCTCCTGCTGTGAGCTATTCAACTAATTTTTCATGGAGTTGTTCACATGTCCATGTTTTATTGCAGACCATGTGTATAAAATAGTTAGTGAGTAAAATAGTTCTAAAAAATGAAGGACTTTCTAATTCTATTTTTGCGGCTCTTTGCCTAGGTTTCCAGCCACCGCTGCAGTCAAATTCAGGTGGCCAGTCTCTAGATAAGGATCTGACTCTTTACAGATTGAAAGTGCTGCTCTAAACCTGACCATTTGGCTTTATCTGGCTATTTTTTGTTTCTCTGTCATCCTCCAATGCTGCAAAGGTATATTTGCATTCAACATGGGAGAGCACAAAGTTTGGACTAGTTGCTTGACCATGCCGCTGATCCAAACTCTCAATCTTGAGGAGCACACTGTCCTTCAGGCAAGCAGGGAGCTAGGAGGCAGGGGAGAGATGTACTTAAAAAGAAAGAAGATGAGAAAACCCCTTTTAAGTAAAAAAAAAATATATAATTTAGAGTACCTTCTTTTTATATTACTCTTTAAAGTGCTATAGTACTTTAAAGTTTTGCAAGATTTTATTGAACATAAGTCAAGACAAAATAGTCTCAAAGACAAATGGTAAGAGAAGGTGCTTTGGCACCTAAGGCAAAAATTCCACTGTTTTAAATATGCACATATTATTATGCCGGAATAGAATAGGGTTACATAACATGCCACAGTGTTCTCTTGTTACCTTAATTTAAACTTAGCATTGAAAATTACTATCTTCTGTTGCAGAATTTATATGTATATATATATATATATATATATATATATATATATATATATAGTAAGATGGCCGCTGTACACATCATGGAGGGGAAATATGTATCACAGAGGTAGTTATCCTCTGTGATATGCGCCTGGAAGCAAGCTCCACTATGTATTGTACTGAGAGCATTCATAGGGAGTGGAACAGGTGACCACGGGAGGTGGTGAGCTCTGAATCACTGGAAATCTTCAAGCGGAAACTGGATAAACATATAGCTGGGATGTTTTAGTAAAACCTGCACTCGCAGGGGGTTGGACCTGATGGACCTTGAGGTCCCTTCCAAGTCAACCATTGTATAATTCTATGACTCTATAGGGCTGACAAGGGCCAGGTTTGCGAAAAGTCAGGCCTCCTCACATATCCCCATCCCAAAGTATGGCATGATAGATATAAGAAAGTCCAGGTGAATATATTAGCTGTCTTTGTGTGGAGGTAAGAAGTCCTTGTCTGAAATCTTGATGCTTGGACTTGTGTGCTGGATAGCACTGTACTGCCTCTGCTAGGACTGCAAAGAAAGGCCGTTTATTTTCCTTGTGTGTAGCTTGCCTTATGGAGCTTTTTGATAAAGCAGCCTGGATGTTTTTTTGTTTAAAGTCGCCTCCCTGTCCTTCCTCAATGCCGCGGAGTGAGCCGAGTCCCTGCAATATATATATTATTGTCTCACAGTTTGAGGTTTCTGCAGCACAGCATGTCATCAGGCATGAAGCAGGTCTCGCTCCCTGTCTACCAGTAAGAAGAATCATAAGCACCTCCAGCACAAGTCATTGTTTTCATGTAACTAAACCTTTGCCTTTCTGCTTCCGAAACAGAAAAAAACTCCTCAGAGTTAGGGATTGTAACGGGGTGCCAGGGGTGCCTCGGGGATTGTAGTCGTGGCCCCTTCTATCAGGCTTACCCCTGGTTCCGCTGTCACTTTGGGGACAGGAGATGACTTGGTGGGGCAGAGTGTGGTGGTGCAGACGCCGTCGTCGGTGATACAGAGACTCTGCAGACTTGGATCAATTGAACCAGTTGGCATTTTTATTACACACTTCTTCTTCACAGAGGTACAACACTTCAGGTGACTTCACACTTCTTGGCTGAGGGGAAAAACCTGTCCTAACGTCTCCTCCAGTGGGGATGTGCCCGGCTAATCTACTTCACCTGGCTCCCACTACGGCTACCCACAGACCGGACCCACACCGGTACTGATTCGCACTTGAGGTTCCGTCTTCTCCTCTTCTCTCCGGCTTTCCTATTCACCCAGCTCCCACACTCTGCCCCTTCTCTGCTTCTTCTCTCCCGTCCCGGACACCACTGCAACTGGATCTCACTTTTTCTTAACAACTCTTCTCCTCCCTCCCCTTTCTGCTGCCGGCTCCTCCTTTCCTCTGCCCTGCTTCTGTGAGACAGCCGCCCCACCCGGCCACTAGGGGAATCCACTAAAACAATGTAATAACAATAAAAACATTTTTATTAATAACAACAACATTCCGGATAAACTGCACCTCATTGTAAGGGGTCTGCCCACCCCTTACATACCTCCCCTCTTTAAGCCTAAGCCTCCCGGCAAGGCACAAACCTAAAAACACATTTATATGATAAAGTCATTGCAATAAAACTATGAACATGTTCACCTTAGGGCACACGCAAGGGGCGCACCAGTCCGGCGCCCGGAGTCCCTCCTGGGAGCTCCCGGTCTTGGTAGATAGTGTGCCCGGAGGCCTTCAGCAAGCACTCCCGGTCTTTGTAGATTTTCTGCCGGAGGCTTTTGCAGCACTCCCGGTCTTAGACGGCAGGAACACAAAACAACACGTTCTTCTTCAATAACGCGGAGGGAGCCCCTGGCTCAGTCCAGCATCAGGCTCCTTCCGGGCTTAGTAGCTTGAACCGATTGCAAACAACGGAACTTTTCCGGCTCTGAACAATGCCGGTATTTAAAAAAGACTTGCAGTAGCAATTGCAGCCAAAGGTGATCCTGCAAAGTATTGATAACAAATCCACGCCACAATTTTCAGATCTACATTTTTAAAATATTTAGAAAACCATGTATCATTTCGTTTACAGTTCATAGGTACTCGCTTTATAGGTTTATAGGGAACATCTGAGTTAATTAGAGACACACCTGTGGATGTATTTTAATGCACACCTGTCTTTTTAGATAGCATATGTAAACTACTGGTTTCAACTGTATATGATGAAGAAGCATGAACAAAGCCTAAGTGATAGTACCGTGGTTAACAAATAAGTCTAAATTAAACTATGTCCGCATGCTGAGTATTTAGTTGCTGAAATTTCTGCACCAAATCTGCATCTCCTGTCAGAAAAAACATGGATTTTTGCCTAGTTTTTGTGCGTTTTTGTTGCATTTTTGCATGCATTTTCCCATGCGTTTTAATGCATTTTGGGTGTAAAAACGCCGGCAAAAACACTGAAAGAATTGATATGCTGCAGAAAAATAAACAACATGTGCACAGCATTTCAGAATTCTCATTGATTTTGCTGGCGCAAGGACAGGCATGCAGATTTGTGACAAAACTGCACCCATAAGCACATCAAAAAATGTATCAAAAATGAACATAGCCTTAAACGTCAATAGCATAAGTGACACCAGACCATAGTGATGCAATCTCAGCCTAACTAATTGCAATCTTTGTGCGAAGATTTAATTTTTTAATCCACGTGAGTTTCTGGTCACATAGAGTTAATATGATTGGTGCCATCTTCACCTTCTGACACCTTAAAATTGCCCTAATACTCCATGTTAAAGTGAACACAGAATATACACGTGCTCCTCATTCTGCAGCAGTCACGCCGTGTGGGCGATCATTCATCCATCCGCCTCTGCTCCATGCATCATAAAAACACAGCAATACATTCGCACGGCTGAAGCTCGGTCTAAATGAACTGCTTCTGGAAGGACAATGGGGAAGAAATACTGCAGCGATGAAACAGTTTTGTGAGTGGTGGGAATGTCAGATATTAAACACCATCGAGCTGCAGAGTTTTGGAGCGTTTTCTCATTTTTTTTTTGTCCTATAGTAAAAATATAAAAATTTGTAAGAAGAAATGTATGCACTTAGGACATGGCAGGTTCTGTACAGAGCTGTGATCCGGTTGTGAATCGTATCCGATGCTAAATTGAGGAGATTCTCTCCACTAGAAACTTAGCTTTTAGAGCTAAATACCTCTGTGTGGCCTTTTTGACACGTCCATGCAAAACACTGACATTTTTAACAGTCCGTGTTGAGGTGCGTATGGCCCTCCTTGTGCCGTGATTTTGGCACACGTGTGTTCACTGTGTGCTATCCGTGATAGTACACGGAGAGTCGGAACTTTTTCCTCACTTGTCCCCAGTGTTTATGTCTCCTGCACTGCTGCTTCTGGGTTTGTGGTGCAATGAATATTCATGAGCATAATGAGCAGGCCTGGAATCAAGTGACAGCAGCACCGAAGACAGCAGTGCTGGAGACAGGTGAGTATAGAAAATAATTTTATTTCAAAGATACGTGTTTTCTCCGGTATGTGTGACACTGAGGTCACACCCATCACATCAGTGTGCGGGCCGTGTGAAATCAGTGCTGCCAGAGAGAAATGGACTTGTCTCCACGCGGGACACACGTGTGCACCACACAGACACACGGTCATTGTGAAAACACTAATGTGTGCGTGGACCCATTGATTTTAATGGGTCTGTATATGTCCGTATCTCCGGTCCATATGACAACAGACGTCATATGTACCGGAATCACTGATGTGTGAAGGGGGCCTACGATTGGGTTCACATGACTATATTTTCTCTATTCAAGAAAAACGGTCATTTTATGCTAATCAGACTCAGATCAAACTCTGATAAGAGTGGGATCCATTTTTCTCGCATGAGGAGAAAAATAAAAAAAAAAATCTCAATCTTCTCCATTCTGTCAGTCCATAAAAATCTAACCAAATTTGGATGTCATCCAAGTGTCGAGTCCGATTTGTTTTCCATGGACCTGTAGAGTTGAATGACCAAGTTCCATCCGATTCACAAAGGCAGATTCCGCATACTAGGTCTGAAGGGATAAAAAAATCAGACATGGTCTGAGTATCATTGGTCCAAGTGAGATCCGAAGATTTGTCGGATCCCACTTGTACAATTTTACAGCTCATGCAGACAACCGTTTTTTTCAGTCCAACATGAGGTGATCACATGGCAGCACTTCATATGGTTAAAATATTACAGTTCCGTAGAACAAAGGCATGAAAACTGCATGCAAAACACTGACATTTTTAACAATCCTTGTTGAAGGTCCGTATGGCCCTCCCTGTGCCGTGATTTTGGCACATATGTGTTCACTGTGTGCTATCCATGATAACACACGGAGAGTTGGAACTTTTTCCTAACTTATCCCCAGTGCTTATGTCTCCCGAACTGCTGCTTCTGGGTTCGTGGTGCAGTGAATATTCATGAGCGTAATGAGCAGGCCTGGAAGCAAGTGACAGCAGTGCGGAAGACAGCAGCACTGGCGACAGGTAAGTATAGAAAATCATTTTATTTTAAAGACGTGTTTTCTCCATTACATGTGTGACACTTATGTCATATGGATCACGTTATCAAGTTTTGGCATATATATGAGGCTTCACTATTTATACGGAGACGTTCGGTACCTGTGAAACTGAAATATCATTAAGAAAAGTGTGTAATCATAGCCTAGGCGGTACTGTGATTTTAGTGAAGGGACTATGTGGCATAACCCCCTTCCCACAATGGCCAACTTTAATTTTTGGGATTTTCATTTTTCACTACCCTTCTTCCAAGAGATATATAACTTTTTGGACTTTTTTGAGCAGCTAAGCCATTTGAGGCTTGTTTTTTTTACAAGAAAGATTTGTTGTTATTTTATCACTTTTCAAACGTTCTGAACATTTTTGCTTTTATCTGGTTTGTGTGGAAATTTTTGAAGGCCAATATTTTTCAGTCGGTGAATCTGTGGGAGAATTTATTTTTTTAGCATAATCTGTAGGTTTTATTGGTATCAGATTCTATATAACATTTTGCTTGCTTTTTTATTTCTTGTGTGTGTGTAGGGGCTAGGTGAACAAAAAAGCAGCAATTCTCATTTTTTTTTATTATAGACCTTACCACATGAGTTATATAATTTTTGAATTTGAAATATTGGACTTTTATGGGTGTGTATTTTTTATTTTTTTTATACCTAAATTAAAGTATAGGCTGATGCATCATGTAATAAATGGCAAGTAAGGCTGCTTTCACACATCCGGTCTTTGCAGTGCGGCTCAATCCGGCTCAAAAACGTATGCAACGGATGCGGCGAAAAAAACTGATCCGTTCCATATACGTTTTTCCATGCGGCCCGTCTGTTTTTTGACAGATGCGACTTGATACTGAGCATGCGCAGTGCAAAAAAACGCATCCGGCGGCCGGATGCGGTTTTTGCCGCAGGACGCCGCATCCGGCGTCCATAGGTTTGCATTGTAAATCGCGCCGGATCCGGTGCGATGCGTTTTTTTTTCGCCGCACAAATAAACGTGCCAGGCAACGTTCCATCCGGCCGCCGCATGAGCTAAATATGCCGCATCCGGCAAAAAAACAGACGCAACGCAAGGCCATGCAGCACAATACGGCGCTAATGCAAGTCTATGCAGAAAAAACGCAACCGGCGGCAAAAAAAAATGGTTGCGTTTTTTCTGCAAAGCGCTGTATTGTGCCACTCAGCAAAAACCGGACGTGTGAAAGCAGCCTAAGACACAAAACACATGCAATATAAGGAAACAAAGTAACATACATGTTGGAGGCAGAAAATTCCCTGAAATGACCTCAAGTGTAGGACTCTAGAAAAGCTTGCAAAACCAGAAAAATACCAATGCCAGTAAGGCAGAAGGCTAGACAGCAAGAAAAACCTGCAGGGTGAAACCAGGGTAAAGAGTTCTAACAGGTTTCACCACACAGTAAGTGGCTTCCTCAGGGGTAAAGTCTCTTTTCCCTGATCTCACCCTGCAGGTTTTTCTTGTTGTCTAGCCTTCATGTCTTACTGATATTGGTATTTGTCTGGTTTTGCAAGTGTTCCTGAGTCCTTCAGTTGAGGTCATTTCAGGGACTTTTCTGCCTCCAGCATATATGTTACAGGCTCTATTTATCTTCATTGTATTTCCTTATATTGCACGCATTTTGTGTCTTACTTGCCATTTATTACAGGCTGCACCAGCCAATAGCTTAATTTTGGTATTTATTTTTTTATAGGAATTTTAGATTTATTGGGGTCTGGGTTATCCCCTGTATGCCTCCCAATGTGCTGGCAGATTGCAGATTTGAAACACACACCGCAGATCAATTTCCACTGGGTAAAAATAAAAAAGCACAAAGAGCATGAGATCTCTATAAATCCCACCCACTTTGCAGGAGTTGTATGTTTGTGGGCCCACAATTAGTTTTTAATGATTTTTGATGCTGCGTGCCCATAGAGATTGCTTGGGAGAGTTGATCCTACTGGGGGATTCCTTTTAAGATACCACAGATCTGATGAGATTTTCAAATCTATGCTTGAGGGAAACGCGTTCTTTTTCCAGAAGAATCTTCTCCGGCATCCTTTTTGCGGCAGCCTTGCCACTTGCGTCTGTTTTTTTTCTTTATAATTCATGCTATAATAAGTGAGCGGCTTCCGTTTGGTCAGCTCAACTCAGAATAGGGAACAGGTCACTTTTTTAGCTACTTCACAGTTTCCAAGCCCTGAAGCAGTGAAAAGAAGACCAAAAAATAAGAAACATGGGCACAGCAACGTCGCTTTAGCATTGTTGTTGTGATGACTGTGACAAGGTGGCGCTAGACACTACTAGTATGCAGTAACTGGAGAGGTAGTCAGACAGGGTGAGATCATAAACTAGGAGGGCATGATAACACATGGGGCGGGGGGCAGACAGATACGTGGTCAAGATACAAGCCGAAGGTCAGGGTTCTAGGAGAGTACATACAGGGAGCAGGCGAGGACGCGGTCAGGAGGAAGTCCAAGGTCAGAAGCCAGGAAGTCACAACAGAAACAGGGGAGGACAGGCAAAGATGAGTAAACAGTCTGGAGTCGAGAGACCAAGATCTGAACACTGAGCTCCACGGGAGCCAACAGCACAACTGTAAACAGGAAGTACGACTGGCGACGTCCTGAGCTACCATGCTCCGTAATGATGCAGAGCAATTACCAGAATGAGAAGCATCTGCGAGAGCACCTCCCAAGACCAACATGAAACCCAGTGCTTGTGAAACAACCAGCAGAGCATTCATCTTGCAAAACACTCTGCACCATAGGCAATGTCTACCGGCTCTGCAGGAGAGCACGGCAGAACGATACACAATGTTCTACACAATGAAATTGTGACACCAGTGCATTATGTTCATTCTTTGTAGCACTTTTTCAAACAGAATCAGCCTAAAAAACATGTTTGTACATCTCCCCTATATACAGTTAGGTCCAGAAATATTTGGACAGTGACACAATTTTCGCGAGTTGGGCTCTGCATGCCACCACATTGGATTTGAAATGAAACCTCTACAACAGAATTCAAGTGCAGATTGTAACGTTTAATTTGAAGGTTTGAACAAAAATATCTGATAGAAATTGTAGGAATTGTACACATTTCTTTACAAACACTCCACATTTTAGGAGGTCAAAAGTAATTGGACAAATAAATCAAACTCAAACAAAATATTTTTATTTTCAATATTTTGTTGCGAATCCTTTGGAGGCAATCACTGCCTTAAGTCTGGAACCCATGGACATCACCAAACGCTGGGTTTCCTCCTCTTAATGCTTTGCCAGGCCTTTACAGCCGCAGCCTTCAGGTCTTGCTTGTTTATGGGTCTTTCCGTCTTAAGTCTGGATTTGAGCAAGTGAAATGCATGCTCAATTGGGTTAAGATCTGGTGATTGACTTGGCCATTGCAGAAGGTTCCACTTTTTTGCACTCATGAACTCCTGGGTAGCTTTGGCTGTATGCTTGGGGTCATTGTCCATCTGTACTATGAAGCGCCGTCCGATCAACTTTGCGGCATTTGGCTGAATCTGGGCTGAAAGTATATCCCGGTACACTTCAGAATTCATGTCTGCTGTTATGTCATCAATAAACACAAGTGACCCAGTGCCATTGAAAGCCATGCATGTCCATGCCATCACGTTGCCTCCACCATGTTTTACAGAGGATGTGGTGTGCCTTGGATCATGTGCCGTTCCCTTTCTTCTCCAAACTTTTTTCTTCCCATCATTCTGGTACAGGTTGATCTTTGTCTCATCTGTCCATAGAATACTTTTCCAGAACTGAGCTGGCTTCATGAGGTGTTTTTCAGCAAATTTAACTCTGGCCTGTCTATTTTTGGAATTGATGAATGGTTTGCATCTAGATGTGAACCCTTTGTATTTACTTTCATGGAGTCTTCTCTTTACTGTTGACTTAGAGACAGATACACCTACTTCACTGAGAGTGTTCTGGAGTTCAGTTGATGTTGTAAACGGGTTCTTTTTCACCAAAGAAAGTATGCGGCGATCATCCACCACTGTTGTCATCCGTGGACGCCCAGGCCTTTTTGAGTTCCCAAGCTCACTAGTCAATTCCTTTTTTCTCAGAATGTACCCGACTGTTGATTTTGCTACTCCAAGCATGTCTGCTATCTCTCTGATGGACTTTTTCTTTTTTTTCAGCCTCAGGATGTTCTGCTTCACCTCAATTGAGAGTTCCTTAGACCGCATGTTGTCTGGTCACAGCAACAGCTTCCAAATGCAAAACCACACACCTGTAATCAACCCCAGACCTTTTAACTACTTCATTGATTACAGGTTAACGAGGGAGACGCCTTCAGAGTTAATTGCAGCCCTTAGAGTCCCTTGTCCAATTTCTTTTGGTCCCTTTAAAAAGAGGAGGCTATGCATTACAGAGCTATGATTCCTAAACCCTTTCTCCGATTTGGATGTGAAAACTCTCATATTGCAGCTGGGAGTGTGCACTTTCAGCCCATATTATATATATAATTGTATTTCTGAACATGTTTTTGTAAACAGCTAAAATAACAAAACTTGTGTCACTGTCCAAATATTTCTGGACCTAACTGTAGTAAAGATAAAGGTCATGTAGTGACCACAATCAAGTTATTAATAAGTATATTATAATTGAGGGGCCTTTTCTTTTACCATTTTTTTTTTCCATTTTTACTTTAAGATTTAAGTACATTTCTTCTTATTGAAAAACAAAACCAAAACATTTATTGTTTTATTAAGTTACGGTGTGCCAAACATTGACCATAAATATCAATGTGAACAGCACCCAAGGGAATGTTATCCTGCAGAGCATGAGAGCAGTATATGGATGTGCATTGATTTCAGTGTATAGAGATTACAGATCACAATATGAACTAATCTTCAAGAAAATATGTGTTGCAGAACTCAAAGTGACAGGTCGGAGGCTGAGCCGGATCACCACCATTATCGCTGTCCTCTTACCTTCCCGAAACAGTATTACATTAAAAAAAGTTACAAAAGTGTAATATGATGGCATTATGGGGTCAAGGTTCAGCGGAAATAATCAAACGAGAGATATGTAAAAGTGCATAAGACCAAACATGGTACAATACTACATCGTTATGGCCTATAATGAAAAAACAAATGCTGGGACTCATCAGAAAACATGGCAATGAGAATACCAACTGCTAAAATAGTACCGTAACTGGGAAAAAAAATAATCATATATTGTAAAATATGATATTCTAATGAGAATTACTGCTGTATTATTGCCTAAAGGAGTTTTCCACCATGACATGATCCCTTGTTAATCGCTTCAGTACCTGCCATAAAATTAAAATGCTTGATACTTCCCGGAGCGGCACCATTCCAGTGATGTTGGGGTTTTAAGTAACTTTGTTATTTCATAAGACCATTGTAGCCACTTAGTGGCCACTGATCAGCTGCGAAATGTATTACTCTGCCACTGTTGATGCCAACATTGCTGGAACAGTGTCCCTCTGGGAAGCAAGTATCAAGCATTTTTCTTTTATGATGCAAAGAGGAAAAGGACTTGAATTCTCACTGCACCCTTTGGATGGAGCAATTCTAAAAGTCAACATCACAGACACATATTTTGGATCGTTACTTTTCTTCTGTGTAAAGTAAGAGACCTAATTTGGCTCTGTGACTGGTTTCTATCTTGAGATAAATAAGACAACAAGGTTATTTCCACAACACACCAAATAACGCACAAGAGATCACCAGAACAGGTTCACCACAACACAAGGTCGATGCCCAAGTGTGTGCAACTCAAAAGCATCGAGTGGCATGTCAGACTCTACAGTGTAAAAAGGGTCAGAATTGGCCATGACACCAGGTGAGTTCAGAGCTGAACACCGTGTGACAAGTTCACTCTGACCCTACTGTCGTGAGGTGTTCTGCGTTAAAGTTGCTGGGTGTCATGGCGGCGGCAGACTCTGTTCACACTGCAGAGTCCGACAAGCTACTTGGGATTCTTTAGCTGTACGACCTGCCATGGGCATTGGCTGGTTCTGGCTTCCCTGCTATCCAGCTCGGTGGGAGTTAATTTTTGCTGGTCTATGATCAGCTGTTGGGAGCTCAAGCTACTGATCAACACCTCCAGCCTTAATAAGGTTCTGAATTCTGGGGATGAATGTCGGATATAGCTCTTTGCTTCCTAGTTCCTGTTGTTATCAAGTTGCATAGTGATCATCAGTTTGTGGTTCAGCGTGGTGTGTGAGTTCTTCAGTTGTGTAGTTATTTCCTACCCCTTTTGTGTTACTCCCCAGTTCACGTATTGCCCTTACTTTGTGTTTGAGTGCAGTTTGCACAAGTTTACGTTTACCCTTGTCAGTGACTATTTGTGTTGTGTTGGTAACTGGGTCTCCGGCCCACTTCCTGGGTGGGGAGGGTGGAGGTAGTATCAGAGCTTGGACAGGAGACAGGGTCACATTGGAGGCTCGACCTTGACTACTATCAAGTCTACCATTGGGATAAGGGACAGCACAGGGGCCACAGTCTTAGGGTCTGCCTAGGTGCCGCTGTTCCATCCATACATCCCTGTGACAACTACTAGTCAGATGAGATGTCAGCCTTGGAATACCATCATAGCCGCTCAACTGCAAACCTCCTCCTACTGGACAAGATCTCCTGTATCTGTTTTGATTAATAATGCCGGTCACAAAAGTACCTTTGTCTAACTCTACAATGATGACATCGCACCAAGCTTAAGCGGTATCGGGGATGCCGCAGATTGGAGGAGGTTCACAGGGCTTTTGTCCAACAGCCATTATTTTTTGCTCAACTCTAGTGTTAAATGTATTTAGTGGGAAAAACCCTTTAAATATAACTTGCGATGTCAGGTTTTATTTTAGAATACACTTAGTCAGTGCTAACTGAAAGCAAACACTTTGCTAGAACCGTCTACACGGGGATCTGAATGGCACAAAGTAAAATTCATACCTTTAAGTGTGTCACATACTGTGCCGGGATCCAGCCGCTGCAGGTTTCCAACCTTTTATCTTCCGCAGTTTTATAGCTAAAGGTGAGTTATTAGTTGCACTTGAGAAAGTTTACAGTTCTTGAATGTGTTCATCTGCAAACGTGTCCTGATCGGATATAATAAAATTAACGGATGATGAACAGTCCACAGACCAGGCGTTGAATGGCAAACAGGAATGATGCAGGCCACTGGCAAAACTACCTTTGCAAAAATACACCTCAGGGACATAATTAAGAGCGGGAATTGCTTCAGAAGAAAACGGCTTTTTGATCTTTCTTCCAGTATGTTGCTCTGCAATTCCCGTTGGAAATCTTCCATCCATATGATTGTTTCATACCCAAAGCTGTTTCTAATTAGTCATTCTTAAAAGGGCACATTAAAAAGGCAATAAAATATTTGTTTTTGCTAATGTGTGAAGAGGAATAAATCTAGAAGCAAATGATAATTTCTAGAAAAAAAAAGAAAAACATACTTGTACATGCCTTTTAATTGGGTTTCTGTGAAAATTAACATGATGATTAGGGCAAGTTTTTGTGTTTTAAACTGTCCCAGTAGGCAAGATATTTCAGGTTGATGGAGCTTACTGATGCCTGCTTAGATGTAGGCGCATTGATATAATTGTGTAATAGTTACTTACGAGTTTTGCAAACTATTGGTGCAAATCAATTTGTAGGACCTGGTCCATCGGCCACATCAGTGATGAGTGGTCGTGGGATGGAAGCCCTGAGAATTGCCTGTAACCTAACGACTCGTCTTTTGAGTAGTCTACCTGGTGCAACGTCACATGGGATCATGCTGCAACAATGACATCTTGCTCAGCCTGATAGTTAAAAGCGCCTCGGGTGGCGGGGAGTAGAAAGCAATCTCAGGTGTGATGATTCAGGCCGGAATCTCCCGCTGTGGTATCTCCCACCTCCCGCCTGGTTATGTCAGGAGTTAATTTCTCCCTGCCTTGTTCCGGCTTCTAGGACACTATATCTGGGTGCTGCACCTCTGGTTCAGTGCCAGTGATAGACTATGTCTCATCATAGTGTGTGTAGCTGGCTCTGAGGTACCCGATCTGTCCTACCATGCACCCTTTCCCATCTAACCTGTGTCTTTGCAGCAAATACGCAGCAAAAACCGCAGCGTGCGCACAGGGCCTTATAGACATTTCTGCAGTCAACATGCCAATTGCGCACTCCCTCAAAACGCAAAGCATCTGTGGTGATTAAACTGCACATTTTAGAGTGGCCTTTTATTGTGGCCAGCCTAAGGCACACCTGTGTAATAATCATGCCGTCTAATCAGCATCTTGATATGTCACACCTGTGAGGTGGATGTATTATCTCGCCAAAAGAGGAGTGCACACTGACACAGGTTTATACAAATTTGTGAACAATATTTGAGAGAAAAAGTTCTTTTGTACATTGAAAAATCTTAGATCTTTGAGATCAGCTCATGAAAAATTGGAGCAAAAACACAAGTGTTGGGTTTATTTTTTTGGTCAGTGTACTAACAACCACCTTCTCAAGGATATCTGAGTGTTTGTTCATCAGTATATTGCTGCTGCTCTTCCTCTGCCTTTTATCACTGGAGTCTGGTTGTCTCCTTCAGTATATTGGTATTGTGACAAAGTAAAGGTAAATATGTCCTGTATTCTTGAATTCTTGTAATGTGTTGTGCATTATCCAACATCTATTTATTAGGGTTGCCATTCTAAATAAATATAAGTTTAATTGCAATTAAAAATGTTCTACATGGGCACCTGAACTATTGACAAATTCCCTTTAAATACTTTAAATAGTGTGTTTGCACCAGGCACTGACTTCCATTGCCCCCCCCCCCAACCCACAAATGCAATCGTCGCAGGTCTACAATGGGTCATCATGGCATCAGAAGACCAGCTGAAGGCCTGCATGGCTGCCATCCTCAAACATCACTTTCTCTATCTACTGTGATGTTGCAGTATATAAAGCAAGTGATCAGATGATCACAGGTCTGAGTAAAAAAAAAAAAAGTTTTAAAAAAACTTCAATCATACCACTTTTTCCCCAATGATTAAAAAATAAATAAATATAAAAATGGTGTGTGTGTGTGTGTGTGTATGTGTGTATGTATGTGTATATATATATATATATATATATATATATGTATATATATATATATACAGTGCCTACAAGTAGTATTCAACCCCCTGCAGATTTAGCAGGTTTGATAAGATGCAAATAAGTTAGAGCCTGCAAACTTCAAACAAGAGCAGGATTTATTAACAGATGCATAAATCTTACAAACCAACAAGTTATGTTGCTCAGTTAAATTTTAATAAATTTTCAACATAAAAGTGTGGGTCAATTATTATTCAACCCCTAGGTTTAATATTTTGTGGAATAACCCTTGTTTGCAATTACAGCTAATAATCGTCTTTTATAAGACCTGATCAGGCCGGCACAGGTCTCTGGAGTTATCTTGGCCCACTCCTCCATGCAGATCTTCTCCAAGTTATCTAGGTTCTTTGGGTGTCTCATGTGGACTTTAATCTTGAGCTCCTTCCACAAGTTTTCAATTGGGTTAAGGTCAGGAGACTGACTAGGCCACTGCAACACCTTGATTTTTTCCCTCTTGAACCAGGTCTTGGTTTTCTTGGCTGTGTGCTTTGGGTCGTTGTCTTGTTGGAAGATGAAATGACGACCCATCTTAAGATCCTTGATGGAGGAGCGGAGGTTCTTGGCCAAAATCTCCAGGTAGGCCGTGCTATCCATCTTCCCATGGATGCGGACCAGATGGCCAGGCCCCTTGGCTGAGAAACAGCCCCACAGCATGATGCTGCCACCACCATGCTTGACTGTAGGGATGGTATTCTTGGGGTCGTATGCAGTGCCATCCAGTCTCCAAACGTCCCGTGTGTGGTTGGCACCAAAGATCTCGATCTTGGTCTCATCAGACCAGAGAACCTTGAACCAGTCTGTCTCAGAGTCCTCCAAGTGATCATGAGCAAACTGTAGACGAGCCTTGACATGACGCTTTGAAAGTAAAGGTACCTTACGGGCTCGTCTGGAACGGAGACCATTGCGGTGGAGTACGTTATTTATGGTATTGACTGAAACCAATGTCCCCACTGCCATGAGATCTTCCTGGAGCTCCTTCCTTGTTGTCCTTGGGTTAGCCTTGACTCTTCGGACAAGCCTGGCCTCAGCACGGGTGGAAACTTTGAAAGGCTGTCCAGGCCGTGGAAGGCTAACAGTAGTTCCATAAGCCTTCCACTTCCAGATGATGCTCCCAACAGTGGAGACAGGTAGGCCCAACTCCTTGGAAAGGGTTTTGTACCCTTTGCCAGCCTTGTGACCCTCCACGATCTTGTCTCTGATGGCCTTGGAATGCTCCTTTGTCTTTCCCATGTTGACCAAGTATGAGTGCTGCTCACAAGTTTGGGGAGGGTCTTAATTAGTCAGAAAAGGCTGGAAAAAGAGATAATTAATCCAAACATGTGAAGCTCATTATTCTTTGTGCCTGAAATACTTCTTAATACTTTAGGGGAACCAAACAGAATTCTTGTGGTTTGAGGGGTTGAATAATAAATGACCCTCTGAATAAACTTTTCACAATTTAAAAAAAAAAATAAAAAAAGAAATAACATTCTTTTTTGCTGCAGTGCATTTCACACTTCCAGGCTGATCTACAGTCCAAATGTCACAATGCCAAGTTAATTCCGAATGTGTAAACCTGACATATATCTTTAAAAATTACACATATGTAAGTCTACTCAGTCAAAATACAAATTTAATTAAACAGAATGGTGTAATGTCACATGTCCTGGTGTCATTCGTTATCATGGATCCGTTAGACACACTTGAACAATGAGCTGTGGAGAACAGAATGGTTTTTAACAGGGACAAATGCAAAGTCCAACATCTGGGTAAAAGAAATGTAAAAAGCATATATAGTATGGGAGGAATAGAACTAGGTGATAGCACTGGGAAAAAGGATTTGGGCATAATAGTGGATCCCAGATTCAACATGAGCCAACAATGCGGAGATGCAGCTAAAAAGGCCAACAAAATTCTGGGATGTATCAAGACAAGCATTGAATCTAGATCAAGAGAGGTAATTATTCCCCTATACTCTGCCCTGGTCAGACCACACCTGGAATACTGTGTACAGTTCTGGGCGCTCCAATTCAAGAAAGACATCTATATATTGGAGCAAGTCCAGAGAAGAGCAACCAAGATGGTAGAAGGTCTGCAAACCATTTCATATGAAGAATGGCTAAAGGAACTAGAGATGTTTAGTATACAAAAGAGAAGGCTGAGAGGAGACTTAATAGCGGTCTACAAATATCTGAAAGGTCTTCACAGTGCAGAGGGAACTACCCTATTCCTATTAGCACAAGGAAGTACAAGAAGAAATGGGATGAAACTAAAATGAAGGAGATTCAGATTAGACATTAGGAAAAACTTTCTGACAGTGAGGGTCAGGGAGTGGAATAGGCGACCACGGGAGGTAGTGAGCTCTCCATCAATGGTAACCTTCAAACGGAAACTGGATAAACATATAGCTGGGATGATTTAGGAAAGCCTGTACTCGCAGGGAGTTGGACCTGATGACTCCTGAGATCCCTTCCAACTCAACCATTCTATGATTCTATGTGATCCGTTTGCAAAAAAGTTCTGCAAACACAACTTTTTTTGATCCGTGTTCAACATGTGGAGTCTATAGACAAGAAATCCATCAATGGATTGCTGTTTATTGTCTATTTGTAATGGATCTGTTACGAAAACCACAAATCCGTTACAAATGCAAGTACAATGGATGCCTAAATAGCAATCCGTTAACGGATCAGCTGTCCATAGACTCCCATGTTAAAAAAAACGGATTTGGCAGAAAACAGTTTCCCAACAGATCCTTTCTTTCAGATGACTACAGGACATGTGAATATACCCTAATGCTGTAATGGAAAAAAATAGAATTCCCGGAATTGTTTTTTTGATTGTCACACCGCAATAAAAAAATGCAATAGAGATCAAAAATGTATATCTACTTCAAAATAGCTTGCCTCACAAAGAACAAGTCTTCATATAGCTCCTTCAAGTGAAAAGTAAAAAACTTATGGGTCTCAGAAAATGATGACAGAAAAAAACACACAGAACCCAAAAAATAAACCCAAACAATAGTGAAAGTATTTATTTTTCTCATCATTTCATCCCATTTTTCAGTACATTGCATGGTAAAATGACTGGTGTCAAAAATTACAACTTGTCATTCAGAAAACAACTCATATTGGTGGAAAAAAAACCTTATGGCTCTATGAAGAATTGGGGTTATGGAGGGGGAAGAGGGAAGGGCACAAAAATAACATAAAAAGATTGCCTGGTCTTGAACCTTTTTTTATACATGATTATTGATTACTCTTTGCAAAGTTATAAATTTGTTTCCTTACCTTATGCTTATATACTTTTAGAATTACCTTTACTTTGCCTCCGCTCCAAAATACCATGTGCGTTGCTGTTTTAGTTGCCTAGTTCAGGCTCCCTAAGAATCTGCTTTTAGCTGCTGCTCATCAAGAAATGAAAATTAGGGTGCCCTCACACGAGCGTATAACTCGCATGAGTATCGGAATGCATCACCCGGCGCAGCTAGCTTCTCTGCTGACAGGAGCGGCTCAGCTGCATGTATTTCTATGCGGCTGACATGCTCCTGTCCGGAGAGTGTGCGGCCGCACCGAGTGATGCGTTCCGATACTCATGCGAGTTATACGCTCGTGTGAGGGCACCCTTAGTTAAAGTTTGGGAGTTTCCCTGATGGAATACTGGGGAAAAAGGAGAAAGGCTCTGTTTCTTAGTAAGTTTGAAATTGGCAGTTAAAACAGTACTGCATGTTATATTAGCAAGGCGAGGACTGTATTAGTGGGTCCATTAGAATGAAGGTACCGTCTTCTTGCCTAGGGGAGCAAACTGGACCAGCTGCCGAGTCTGCTCGTGGCAGCAGGTACACGTGCTGGTAATTAACCGGCTAAGAGCAGTCCCAGGGGATCACCAGTACCCCAGCAGCTGACGCCACGGACACATTACAATCTTTACATAGAAGTGGCAGTAGCAGCAGGCGGAGTAGTTGATCCATCCGCGATTGATGGATGATACGGCAGCAGTGACTGGCATGGATACTTGCAGTGGTGGGTATTGTGTTAATCGGCCGGCATGGATGGTAGCAGTAGCAGTAGCATCAGATCAGCAAACTGGCACAGCTCTGAAATACTAACCAATGTCAGCAACAGCAGTACAATATCAGTAGCAGTACTAAGGGACCCTGACAACTAGCAATGAGACTCATTGCCCTGGAACTTTCCGAAAGGGGGAAGTGTCTTAAATACCTTCAGCCTCTCAGCTGACCTGAGAGGCACTTCCATGTTAAGGTGCACTGGCTGCACTACACTTTAAGAAATGGGGCATGGCCTTGCGCCAGACCTTCAGGCAGTACAAGGAAGCCTGAGACGTGCACACAGGCTCTGCAAGGCAGCAGTATGGAGTGGTGACAGGACAGCCACCACAGGAGGTCCAGACAGGTGAGATGACCGACATCCCTGACACGCTCCACCGGGGCCTGGGGGCACTCGTTACCGGGCCGGCTCTGTTCTGCTCAGAGGATGTCACAGCGATAGGGCTCGGTTCCGTGACCCCAGCGGTGTCGTTATAAATAAATGGGGGTGGGGATTATTTACAGGGGATATGTTGTGACGCCACCTGTGGCATGCGGCAAGATAGGTACCGCCGCTGCTGTTCAGTTCCCTGGGGGTTGGTGGTGATGCAGCTGAGTTGGTATCGCTCTCCACAGGTAGAGCTGGGCCCCAGGGCTGTTGGGAGTAGTAGCCTCACAAATGATGGGGATGTAAGGTGGTGTACAGGGTCGGAGGTGCAGGCAAATAACTGGGTAACACAGGGATGTAATCTCAAGATTTTACTCACTGTTGAAAGTTCCTGATTTACATGACCGGAGTGCTGAGTCCTGCTGTGATGGGCTCCAGTCGATCCTGGATAGTTCAGAGGCACAACCTGGTCTATGTTTTTTCCTGGTCATCTTTCTGCGCTGACCTCTCCCTCCTGTCCCACGCCTACACATACAGAGCCTCGACCGATGTCCGCGGACCCTGTCAGGTGGTTTGAAGCTTTATCGCTTTGCCCTATGTGGTCACCTTTTCACTAGATGTATGCGGATGTGGCTTCGGTACTTGCAGTAACCTCAGCCTCCGGTTTGCTAGCTGAGCCTTGTAGTTCTCCACTAGTTGAGGGGCCCGTCCCCTTCTTTTGCCAAGTACCTCCACTCCGGTATGCCATTTGTGGAACGAAACCACGGGTGTATATCGCACTTCCCGTTGGCTCTAGAACCCCTTCTCACGTGTGCCTGGACCGAGCTGCTCCAGATCACAGGTATTCACTCCTCCACGCCTACTTCCTGACTGAATATCGTTCTACAGTGTGCTCCCACTAACTAAACCCCACCTCCCAGCCGGCCGTCATGATCCTGATCTGAGTGTTGCTAAATAAAGAGTGTATCTGTGTTTTTGTGTGTATACCAATTTGTGACCTCCTCCTTACCCAGGAATGGGACACTACACCTCTGGCTGAGGTGCAGTACCTCTGTGGCGACTGAAGCCTTAGGGGTGTCACATCCCTGCTGGGGGAGGGGGACAGGAGAGTGTGGGGACGCAGCATGAGCATTACAAGTTAAGGGAAGGAGGCAAAAGAAAATATGTTCATATGTCCACTTATATTTTTCTGTCTTTTCTGATCAATTTGAGGAGCAGAAAAATGGAAATGAAGTGTTCAATTACAGGACTTATTTATTTGTAATTTTATTTCACCTAAAATGTCTTCAGTTTGCACCCATTATATCTGCTTTTTGTCCTGCCCACATATACCACTGGTATAACCATTTTAATTCTAAATCAAACTAAATATGATTAATGGCAAAAGCTTGCTGTAAAGCAAATCTCCGAATGTTGTTAGCAGAGCAACGAATCTGCACGGGCAAGATACTGAATAAAAAACAAAAACAAAAAAAAAGCAAAAAACAAAATATTCAACCAGAAAATAAAAATAGACCGTTCTAATTGGTAAATAAATTATTGTTGACATGTTGCCTTTAATGTACAATGAACAATTTTATATAGGAAGATGGGATTTGTTTTTGTTCACAAAACCTGTAATAATGTACCTCATTTTACAGCTATGCTGTAAAAAACTGCTGTACACATATGTTAAAAGGAACATGTCAGGTCCCTTATGCCATTCATGCCAGCAGCATTCATATTTACACGTCCAAATTTCTGACCAGCCCTGTATAACATTATTCTCTAAAATCAATTTGTAATACAAGCATTTACAGTATTACCTGCTTTTGTCATAAGTGGCCTTGACTAGTCGAAGGGGTGTTGTTTCAGCACACTAGACGGCCCTCTTTCCATGTTATCACCCACCCTGTGGGCATGATGACATGATTGTAATGAGCAGGCATCATCACAGCTCCTGGAAATCTTGCGCATGCGCGCGGCTCATTTTCGCAGCATCAGTGTGCCACTCAAGCTGGGTGTACGTGTTTAGGCTTTAGAGAGGCTATCCAACCATGATGGTAGCTGATCATGCGCAGTCACCACCTCTCTGAAGCTGGAAAACATACACCCGGTTTGAGAGGCACACGGACGCTGCAATAAATGAGCTGTGTGCACGCACAAAATTTCCAGAAGCTGGCTTTCACGCCGGTTCATGGAAATCATGTAATCACAGGGATGTGATAACATGGAAAGAAGGCCAACTAGTCTGGGGAAACAACGCCCCTTCAACTAGCCAAGGCCCCTATTTGCATACAAAAAACAAAGGTTATAAATCACGGCAAGATGCGGTCAAATGCTGTAGCGTGCGTCGCACGCTACTGCATGTGACCGCATCTTGCCGCGATTCCATAGGAAATGAATGGACCTGAAGCGCATTTCTAACGGATCCGGTTTGCGGCAAAATACCACTGATGTGAGCGCAGCCTAAGTGACACATTGCTGGAATCAGGGTCTCTATGCATTATGCTGCTCTCACATGGCATAGCAAAAAAACAACTGACAGATTTCCTAAAGCCCAAATGAAATTAGTTTCCTTTATAAAGAAGTTGGAAACTATACTCTTTCTCATGGTAGACTGGTTCGTCCATATAAAATCAAAGCTGGCAGTAGAGGAATCTGTACTTTGTAGCTTCTGGTGATACTTAAAAAGTATATTCAATGGAAAAAAAATAAAAGAACAGTAAATTCTGAAGCCAAACACGTAGATTCATATTCCGAGACTCTTTTTACTCTTGGGACAAAAATTGGTTTGAGGAAATAATTGCGGATTCTGTTATCTGCACCGCAGTATTCTCCAGGTACCGAGATCTCACTGTTAGATGTGCGGCTTCGTAATGATGAGAAACAAAAAGACTACAAAAATAGTCAACGAGGAAAGTAGATTCCATTCTGTAATAGTAAAGTTTAATTAATGACCATGACCATTTTCACAGTTTTGGTATAACCTTAAGTGACCATGTTTTTACTATACTCTCAAGCCTCATAGTCACTAATAAGTTACCAGAATGGCAGAGCCCTGATACTGCAGCCCCCGAAAACACAAAAGTCCACTGTCAGCCAAACGGTTAGTGGTTTTCGCTCCCAAAAACTAGATAACAAAAAAGTTTGGATGGAAATCCAATTAACCATGCCCTTCCTAATGTTTCTGGGGCCTCCAGTCTTTCCTCTGACACGTATAATGAGATATTTAGGAGACTCCCATACACATGAGACTACCAGCCTATACAATAATTCTGTATGGTCTCCTGTGCACGGAGATACAGTCTCCATCAGACACCGTTTGTATGAAGATATGCTCACATGAAAGCGTTAGTAACTGTGTCTTTGTATATATGGAGTCGGATGTTTTCCACCTATAACAATTATATAGATACTCTGGAATCTGATTGCATGGAATATATCGAAACTAAGACAAGGGTCGGGTAAATACTCTGTATTAACAAATAATAAAAACAGTGTAAATAACAGTAGGCAACTACAAATTAAATGCAGGTGCAAACCGCACTAATATGTAAAGTCCAGACATAATATGCAGAATTGCGCACAGCAAACAGGCGGTGAATGTCCAGAATAATATGTACAGCAAACAGGTGGTGAATGTCCAGAATAATATGCACAGTTCTTAGTGTTCTTCCTAGAGCTGAACAAAGTCCTGCTCAAGTCTAACACATAGCCCATACAGATAAAGTCCTGGATGAAGTACAGATATAACTAACAGAGAAACTAGTTCTTACAAACTAAGGAAGTCCAGCAATATTATCTCTTCTCTTGGGAGTCTTGAAGGGAGAGAACCAAAGCCATGATCAGGGAAATGCACCATTGACTGTAGGCAGCTGAACCGTAATAAGGCAGGGCACAGAGCTAACATGCAGCAGCAGAAACAAGCCAGAGGTGACTCATTAGCCAGCAGCACAAAATACTCAGGCAAGGACTAAATCCCGGACCAGAACTTATAAGCAGGGGAGACAGGAAGTTCAAGGGCAAGGCGAGGCAACAGACTTCATCTTGAACAAGGGCAAGCAG
Organism: Anomaloglossus baeobatrachus; assembly: GCF_048569485.1. Classification (NCBI taxonomy): domain Eukaryota; kingdom Metazoa; phylum Chordata; class Amphibia; order Anura; family Aromobatidae; genus Anomaloglossus; species Anomaloglossus baeobatrachus. Next base: position 889,899,037 of record NC_134353.1, on the reverse strand, counting down.
ACACAAGTTCCATGGAAAACCCAAAATTTTACACCACCTCTGATACGTATGGAATCTAGCAGAGACGTCCATATAGGCTGCTTTACACGCTGCGACATCGCTAACAATATATCGTCGGGGTCACGTCGTTAGTGACACACATCCGGTGCCGTTAGCAACATCGCAGCGTGTGACACCAAGGAGCGACGATCAGCGATCGCAAAAACGTCAAAATTCGTTCATCGTTGACACGTCGCTCCTTTTCATAATATCATTGGTGGTGCATGCCGCTTGTTGTTCGTCGTTCCTGTGGCGTCACACATCAGTATGTGTGACACCGCAGGAACGACGAACATCTCCTTCGTCTGTATGTACAATCTAAGACATAGGGAGTCATTCATTTGTGCGTAAAACGTTAATTTACATATGGAGTAAAAGCTAAATATTCTCATTGTGGAAATTTTTTCCATGTAATCTTATGGAGAAAAAAAATGAACCACCTGTACATCATTCAAATTTCTCTGTGTATTTTATTTTGCTGCGGAAACTTGTGTTTTGGCTTTTGGTTGAGAAATTCCTTTATAAACTGTTCTACATATGTGTCTTTCCTTACCTTTCCTCTAGGTTTACCATATCCCTAGATATGTGACTTAAGATAACAACTTTAAAAAATACAACACGCTTTTGAGATACTCTGTTAGGGGTTGTTTATGTTATATGTGTCTATTTGTGGCCACACAGTGCTTGTGAGGGAAATTGCAGCCTGTTGAAGCTTTTGTTAGGTGTGCCTGACATATCTGTATGCTATTTGAAATTCCACTCTGAAATACAGATGGTGCACTTTATCTATACCATGTTATGTAAAGATGTGTCCAAGTTATAGCTTTCTGAACCATGATAACTTTTCATCCCCAAAAAACCCTCTTTAACTCCAGATGTAGTGGTAGTCTGCAGGTAAATAGATTTTCACTGGCTTACTGGAGCAACGACTACAAGAAGAAATTAAGTTATATTCTCCCTGCAACCACTTGATTCCATCAGCCTGTCGATGGGGAATGTGAACAGTAACCGCTCCCTCAAAGTTGTAGTTACTCCCCCTGCATATTGACTGACAACCTGCACCACACACACACACACACACACACACACACAAACACACACACAAACACACACACTGCGGAGCAGGCTGTCACTATGGGCCCCTTCACACATCCATGCAAAAATTGAACGTTTTGCAAGGTCCGGTCTGTAGGTATGTATGTCTGTTCATGTGTCCGTGTGTGTCCGTGTGCTATTAGTGTGCTATCCCTGTAACATCCAGATAGCACATGGACAGCACAAATTTGTATACTTGCCTGTCTCTGGTGCTGCTGTCTCCGGTGCTGCCGTCACACTTGCTTTCGGGTCAGTCAGTGCAGTGAATATTCATGAGCATAATGAGCGGGCCCAGAAGCAAGTGTGACAGCAGAACCAAAGACATGTAAGTATAAAAATCCATTTATTTCTCAGTAACACGTGTTTCCTCCGGTACGTGTCACATATCACACTGATGTCACACAGATTACATCAGTGTTAGGTCTGTGTAACATTCGTGCAGCCAGCAGAAAACGGACATGCCGCCAAGTGGAGCACACGGACACGCGTATTCTCCACATAGACACATGGTCTGTGTTAAAACACAGACGTGCGCAAGCTCATTGATTTTAATTGGTCTATGTGTTTCCGTGTCTCCAGTACGCGTGAAAACGGACGTCACCTGTACCGGAGACACGGATGTGTGAAGGAGGCCTAAAAGTGCAGAAGGAGTGATATCAGCCAGCTCACTGTAGAGTGAGAGGTGACTGTCACCGCTCCCGTCACCAAGTCGATAACTGGAAGTGAATGGATGCAGGGAGAATATAACTTCATTTTCTCCTTGTAGCCTCTGCTCCAGTAAGCCAGCTGAATTTACTTAAAATAGTATTTATCTTCAGATTATCAGTAAGTCTGCAAGAAAAGTGTTTTTTTTTAGGCCTCTTTCACATGTCAATGAAAAACAAAAATGTTTTTTACTGACGTGTTGAATGTGCGTATGGCCCTCCTTGTGCCATGATTTTGGCACATGTGTGTTCTCCGTGTGCTCTCCGTGATAGCACACGAAGAGCAGGAACTTTATACTCACCTGTCCACGCCACTGCTGTCCCTGGTGCTGATATCTCCCGCACTGTTACTTCCGGGTCCACGGTGCAGTGAATATACATGAGCAGAATGAGCAGGCCTGGAAGCAGCTGACAGCAGCGGCCGGAGACAGCATTGCTGGAGACAGGTGAGTATAGAAATTAATTTTATTTCACAGACGTGTTTTCTCTGGTACATGTCACATGGATCAGAGATCAGTGCAGCTGCAGAAAAACTAACTTGTCTCCATGCGGAACACATGGACACGCGGTCCCTGAGCAATCACTGATGTGTGCGCAGACCCATTGATTTTAATGGGTCGCTTTTGCCCGTGATTCCGGTATGTATAAAAACGCCGACATAGATACCGCAATCACTGATGTATGAAGGGGGCCTTAAGCTGCTTTCACACATCCGGTTTTTGCAGTGTGACTGAATCCGGCTCAAAAACCTATGCAACGGATGCGACGAAAAAAAAACGGATCCGTTGCATAAGTTTTTCCATGCAGCCCGTCCGTTTTTTGATGGATGCGGCTTGATACTGAGCATGCGCAGTGCAAAAAAACGCATCCAGCGGCCGGATGTGGTTTTTGCCTCAAGATGCCGCATCCGGCGTCCATAGGCTTGCATTGTAAATCGCGCCGGATCGATTCGTTTTTTTCGCTGCACAAAAAAACATGCCAGGCAACGTTCCATCCGGCCGCCGCATGGGCTAAATATGCCGCATCTGGCAAAAACCGGACGCAACGCAAGGCCATGCGGCACAATACGGTGCTAATGCAAGTCTATGCGGAAAAAAATGCAACCGGCGGCAAAAAAACGGTTGCGTTTTTTTGCAAAGCGCCGTATTGTGCCGCTCAGCAAAAAACGGATGTGTGAAAGCAGCCTTACTTGACAGGTTCTCCTGAACACAGCACATGCGATTGAATATTTTCTGCTAGATGTTGAGTTACAATTTTCTGCATTGCGATAGCTTGCTGCATAGTAATTTGTGCATCATGTTAGAAAATTATACATCAGTAATACAAATCTACAGCCCCAAAAAAATCCACAACCAAATCTGCAACAATAAGTGCACAAAATGAGCTGACAAATCTGCATATAATTTTAATAGCTTTCGTGGCCTATTTTACATTACTTGTACAATAATCCTAATACTGCCATAAGGTAATAAGCTTTCCATCGTTTTCCCATTGCAGCTTCGGAGATTTTCACTTTACTTTTGTATTATAACACATGAGATGTCTCACCTGCTAGGAATTAGTAATCAGTGAATCGCTTACTTGTTATGACCCATGGAATGAATTTTCCTTGACTGGAATTAATTCTTTTGTTGTTGTTTTTTTATATACCAGAGGCAACGAAAATTGCTAAACATCATCTTTTCTGCTCGGGTCATCAACCTCTTAATATTGGACTTATGTTGAGATGTTAGGACCAGACAAGTAAAATTCTCAGCACATGCTGTATTTTTATTTTATACTTGTTCGTTGCTTTATCATGTTTGTTCTGTTTTTGTTGTTCATCTATTTTTAAAAATATATCTTGAAATCTTGCAGTTTTTCTGTAGCCAATGAGCTTCATAAAAGGGTGAGATTTCTTGTTGTGTACAAATCATTTTTCAGTTATTTCATTATTATCGCAGGCAGGACAACGATGAAAGCTCTATATAGACAGTAGAGTGATATCACAGTTCGCCTCTTCTCTCTTCCTGCGCAATAACGTCTGGATGCATCACAGAGCATTCCTAGAAAATGCTTTTATGAAAATGAGTGAATTAGAGCCACTCTATTACTGCTTATACAGCTGTAAAGTATCTCTCTAAATCCTGTTAACATCAGCTCATGAAGAACTATTTGTAGATCTGAAGCCTCTGTCACTCCAGCTCTATTCCCCACCCAGCACTATCTCCTCCTGCCTGACTGACAATATCTATGCTGTGTGGCTTCAGACAAAGTAACCATTAGTCAAGCAGGAAGAGGTAGCTTGGTCGGTAATAGAGCTGGTGTGACAGAGGCTTCAGATCTACAAATAGATCTTGAGCCTCATTTGTGTCACTGGTTTGTCGTCTTCGGCTGAGCCCGTTGCGGCATCTGTGATTAAAATGTCATGGCGATTTGCTGATTGCAAGTTCTCTTTAACATGAGTGGATTTAACTTAATTTGGTACTGAAGGGGTTAAGGGTTCCTTGTTGATTCTGCTGAGACTTCATTGAGCTCTAATGTAAACTGTTGCACCTTAATACCACTCCCCTTCATTATTTAAACTCACTCTTGGCTCTCCCATATGCCAGTGATAGTGCTTTCTATGCTGAACTGAGAAGAAAGTTGTTTCTTAAGAAAGATGTGGTTAGCTTTCCAGTGGATGCGGTGGAGTTCCCTCTCTGGAGAAGAGTTGGAATTCTTTTGTATCTGTCTCCCTGTTTTTCTCTCCTCCCTTGTGTTGTATTTATGTTATTAGTAAGACTAGTGTCTTTCTAGCCTGCTCACTAGCCAGGGCTAGTCTACAGTAAGACAGGGCTTAGGCACGTGATTGCACAGAGGGGGATTGACCCATCTAGAGATGTTAGACAGCGCAGGGATTAGACAGAGATAAGTGTTAGGTGATGACCCCTCTCCCTATCACCAGGGCCTTCCTTTGCATCTTCCCTGGTTTACCCCTTCTGTTGTGCCGCACACTAAGCCTTCTTTTGCCCTAGCATGACAATTTGCATATCAATTAAAATACTGAATTCTTAGTAACAGAGGAATGGACTGGCCATGTAAAGGTATTTCTGGACATTTGTTTGAAAGAATTACAGTACATGTGTATATAAATAGTTTGGGGTGTGAAATCTTTTTGACAGAATCCCTTAAGCTGTAGCCTCAAAATTAATTTTAAGAGGTATATCAATGGAATATATTTTTTGTACCTATATATATTTTCCATTTACGAAATGAAGAAATCTCCAACCAGGAAGGCAAGGATGTAAAGGGATAAAATCCGTTTATTAGATGTCCATTAAAAACTTTACACAGGGATGCCGATAGACCACAGCTGGACCTACGCGTTTCAGCATTTAGCCTTCCTCGCTGGTGATCTCTTTGTTTCTTAGTTCCGACTCTGGGCAGGTCGGCTCTCGGCGTAGGCTGTGATTTTATCCACACAGATCATCCATGGTGAGCTGACTTTTCTCTCTATTTTTCTTATACTTTACATTTAGGTTGTTTTATGGCTTTGGAGAATGTTGTCATTACTTCTTCATACTTCCATGGTTTTCCAGTTTACAATAGGAATAAACCTGTCTCTATACAAAAGGGGCTTTTTAAATATGCTTGATTTAAAGGTTATACTAATTTCCAAAAATGTAGCTACCATTCACTTCACTGAGGTTCATTGACAAAACCAGATATAATCCAAGAAACGAGAGAGGCTCTAGTTCTCGGAGACAGTGGCCATGTTTTTCTAATCTCACAGTTGATGTTGAGCGAGTAGTTGACTATAGGCACTTGCTATACTGTTAGCGACTATTGTCTGCTACTCGCATATTCGTTATGAGTAGCAGGCGCAATATAAGTCAATAGGAAATACTCGCTAAGTAGCGAGTAACCCGAAAGCCGTACTTTTCGTGCGAGTAGCGAATAGTCCGGCTTTCGGGTTTCTCGCTACTTAGCGAGTATTTCCCATTGACTTGCATTGCACCGTAACGAATATGCGAGTAGAGGACAGTACTCCCTAACAGCATAGCGAGTACGAATAGTCAACTACTTGCTCAACGCTACTCACAGGCCCTTTAAATCATTGTACTCCCTTTAGGAGTCCAGTGGGCGGTCTCACTCAGTGATTAGTAGACTTGTATGTGTTGCTGGAAAACAGTAATTTAGGTCAATAACTTATCCTGAATCTTTTCCCATAAAGCTACATATCAGTCTCTTCTGCTCTTCCGACTGTATGACACGCTCCCGGCAGATTTTCTGTAAGATTAGGTTTAGCTTTGGTGACCCTTGGCTTATACAGCAAATCGAAGAAAGGCATTATCAGCAAATCCTTAACATTTATATTATATGATCCAACATTCAAGCTTTGTCATCAGGAACAATTTCGGCAGTAGAGGAGAGCAGGGAGGACAAAATTCCCATGTGCCATTAGCAAAATATAGGAAATGATATGCAATAGAGAGCAGATGAGCTGTCAAAATGTGCTGATGGCATCTCAATAATCTCTTTCCTCTTCAGTGGGCAGAATAGAGCAGTTTTTCCCAATCTGTGGATCTACAACTACAACTCGGAGCATGTCCTGACAGTCTGCGGCTCTGGCACTCTGTAATTGAAAGTATGAGGCCACTGGGCTATAGGAAGTGACATCTCCTGTCTTCGCTTCTGGCCTCCACCGATGTCCACGTTACTAATATTCAAATATAGAATTAGAAAATAAAAACAGAATTTAAAAAGGTCTTAATTATAGCTGTTAAATAAATTCTAGGTAACACATTTAATTTGTTTTCCTTTTTTTTCTTTTTAGGCTTCGAGAATGTTTTCTTTTGTATACGAAAGCTGTAATAATGTACCTCATTCTACGACTATGCTATAAAATAAATATGTGTACACATCTGTCATGCGGTGTTCGCCTTTGCACTCGCTGGGTGTTATGGCGGCGTCAGAATCTGTTCACACAGTAGAGTCTGACAAGCAGCCTGAGGTCTCTTAAGCGGGCTTTACACGCTACGATATATCTAACAAGATGTCGGCGGGGTCACGTCGTAAGTGACGCACATCCGGCATCGTTAGTGACATCATAGCGTGTGACAGCTATGAACGAGCAGAAATACTCACCTACTCGTTCATCGTTGACACGTCACTCATTTTCAAAAAATCGAGTGTCCGGTTGTTCATTGTTGCCAAGGTAGCAAACATCGCTACGTGTGACACCCCGGGAACAATGAACTGCAGCTTACCTGCGTCCCGCCGGCAATGCTGAAGGAAGGAGGTGGGCGGGATGTTTATGTCCTGCTCATCTCCGCCCCTCCGCTTCTATTGGCCGGCCGCTGTGTGACGTCGCACGTCCCTCCCCCTTCAGGAAGTTGATGTCCGCCGCCCACAGCGAGGTCGTTTGGAAGCAAAGTACGTGTGACGGGGGGTTACAGCATTGTGCGACATGGGCAACAAATTGCCAGTGCCGCACAAACGATGGGGGCGGGTGCGATCGCAAATGTGATCGTACGATTAATTGTAGCGTGTAAAGCAGGCTTTAGTTGTACAGCTTGACTTGGGTGTTGGCTGTGTTTTGCTTCTCTGCTCTCCTGTCCAGCAGGAATTAATTCCTGCTGACTTGAAAATGGCTGCTAGGAGTGCAGGCTGATTTGACCACTCATAGCCGCCTTTTCTCTTTATAAGGTTCTAGATCCAGTTCCTTCTCACCGAATATAGCTCAGCATTGCTCCTGTGATATCGGTCCCTATTGTAGGGATCCAGAGCCTGATGATCTGTGGTGTGCTTACCTGTGTGGTATCGAAATATCCCTATTGTTAGTTTATTTCCTCCCTGTGTTTTATTTCCTACTGGGTTCGTATAGTATCTTCCTCATCTCTTGTTGCAGTGTGCATGAGTCGTGGTGCTTTCCCCTGTCTGTTTTATTTGTGGGGTTTGCTTTTCTTTTCCCTAACCTCTCTTTGGGTGGGGGAGAGGGGATGTAAGATCAGTGCTTAAACAGGAGTTTGGGTCACGCTGGTGGCCCAGACCTAGCTACCATCAAGATTACCTCAGAGATAAGGGACAACTTAGGGGACCTAGTTTGAGGTTCAGCTTTAAGGTTCCTCTTCTGTTATCCTGATTCTTTATGTCACAATCTCACTGTATTTGTGGCATATTTTCCTTTACACCTTTTATAGGCTCTTAAAAAAAAAGCCCGAATAAGTTTTCTTTATTAAGAACTACTTAGAGGTGATTCTTTTTTTAGTTCATATAAAATCAAAGCATGCAATAGGGGAATGTGAGCTTTTGTAGCTTCTGGTGAAATTTCTGGTATATAAAATGGAAAAAAATAAAAGAAGAATAGTAAATTTTGAAGCATACACATAGAATCAGCTTGTTTACAGATCCTTTTTGGTCTTGGGAAAAAAATAATTTGAGGAAATACTTGTGGATTCTTATCTAAAGCACAGTAATTTCCAGATACCTGAATTTCACTGTTAATTGTGCGATTTGATAATGACAAGCAAAATATCTACGAAAAATAGCCAAGGAAGAATAGATTCAATTTTGTAATCATAAAGATAAATTAATGGCCATGATAAAAAACAATTTATGACCTTAGATGACCAAGTTTTTTCTGTAGCCTAAAGTCTCATGGTCACTGATAAGGAGTCTGGATGGCAGTGCCCTGATACTGTACAACTCATTATGGTGCTTTAAGGATGCGTTTAGATGTGCCGATTTCAGGCCGTCAATACATCATTATAGTGTACAAATCCTTATCAATTATCACATTAGCGCTATTCCTTTATACTTTATGTTTACATTCCATCCCAAAAACAACCTTTAGATTCTTAAATCAGAATGGGACCAGATACTTTTTGACCCAAGACATATCCAAATTTGCTGGAATTATTTCTACAATTCAGGACAGTCTTGATAAATTTTCAACTATGTTCGTGGTAATGAAAAGATTTATGAAATGATAAGATTTGAAGTTAAAATTGAATAGTACCTAAGCCTAAGCTGTTTAACCTGGCTGTCATTGATTGGGCTAGGTCAGTCAAGTGCCACATGGGTTCTTGGATTGTTTATGGCAGTGCAACTTAATCCCAATCACTTTACAGTAGAGTTCCCCAACTCCAGTCCTCGAGGCCCACCAGCAGGTCATGTATTCCGGATTTCCTTAGTATTGCACAGGTGATAATTTATTCACCTACAAGGTGATGATTCCAACACCTGTACAATGCTAAGGAAATTCTGAAAACATGCTGTGTTGGTGGGCCCTGAGGACTGGAGTTGGGGAACCCTGCTTTACAGGATATGGCATAAATGTCTGATGGATGCTGATCTCAGCTCTACAGGGGCCACATCTCTTGTTGCTACAAACAGCGAGGTGTCCATGTGTGGAAGGTTCTGTCCATTGATTTTTATAAAAATTCTTGAAAATTTCCAAGCAGATTTATTTGGCAGTGTTTAGAAGTCCCATACAAGTGAAAGGAGAGTCTTGTGGATCCTGACATTTTTGAGATAGGTATGTGTTAAAGGGAACCTGTCAGGTGCAATATACACACAGAACCACGAGCAGTTCTGGGTGTATATTGCTAATCCCTGCCTAACTGTCCCTGTATACACTAGCATAGATAAAGGGATCTTTAGAAAAAGTAATTCTAAAGATCTTTTATCATATGCTAATGAGCATTAGTCCCAAGGGTGTTATATCCCCCCGACTAGCCGCCCTCTTAGCAGGGTATTACGCCCACAGGGACATACTAACATGCTATTCAATGCAGTGTCACCAGCGGTGCCGCACATACCTGTGTTCCCTGTGACTGCTCTTCTGAATACCGGGCTTTTCCAGTCATGTGCAGTAGAGCTCTTAGAAGCCAGGACGCGTACATCCGGCTTCATACTGCACATGATCGGAAGTGCCCGGGATTCAGAAGTGCACGTCACCGCTGGTGATGCTGAATTGAATAGCATGTTAGTACACCCCTGTGGGCATACTGCCTTACTAAAAGGGTGGACTAGTCGAGGGATATAATGCCCTTGGGACTAGTCCCTGCACTCATTAGCATATGATAAAAAATCTTTACAAATACTTTTTCTAAAGATCCCTATATCTATGCTAGTGTATACAGGGACTGTTAGGCAGGGATTAGCAATATACACCCAGAACTTCTCATGGTTCTGGGTGCATATTGGACCTGACAGGTTCCTTTTAAGGATGAACTTGTCATGAGGGCACTGTGTGTAGTAGCCAGGCAGTTTTTAAAGTGAACCTGACACATGAAAAAATTGTGGTAACCTGCAGATATGGGGTTATTCTGCATGTGAATAGCATTCTGAACCTGGCTGGCCCTATACATTAACCCGAATGGCGAATGGCGAATTCTTTATTCTTCCAGTGCAGACATTAACACGGAACAATGGGGGAGAGAGGGGAGTGTGGGGCGACAGACTGACATGGAACAACGGGGGAGAGAGGGGGGTGGATAAGTGGATAATTAGTTCATGCACTTTCTCCCGTGTGTCCTCCTTGTTTCTTCCTTTACTGTTTAGTGGGGTTGTTGAAGAGCACATCCCACCCGTTCTCAATTTAGGGTCCACCATTAGGGATGCCTAGGGTCAAGTATCCGGCTCGGCGCATAGGTGAGGAACCTATCTAGGGTGGTGAGGGACCCCAGAGACCAGCAGTAGGTTTGGTCAGGGGTCACCATCTTTCTTTTCCGTAGACACAGGGTTTCCCTTCCCTTAATTTTTGCCGCTCGCTTGGCACTTTCCCGTACCTAGCGTGACAATAATAATGGTAAAAAAAATTATAATCCTTAACGAACCATAACTCCTTCTACAGCTCTCTGCATGATCCTCACAATATGCAACTTTTACAACATACATATAATTGCAATATACTTATCCCCTGACATAAATGGACTCACCTAACTTTGTAATCTACAACCAATTTTTAGAAACTTAATGGAGATCTGTCACCAACTTTCACAGATCTCTGGTAAGGCCTCTTTCACACGTACGTGCCTCCGGTACGTGTTTGGCAGTTTTCTCACGTACTGGAGACACGTACACACGTAGACCTAGGTATTCCTATGGTTTTGGACACACGTAAGTATTTTCGCACAGAACGTGTGTCCGTTCCGTACTTATGTGTGTCCGTGTGTTTCTCACGGCAACATATTCGTTTTCTCTATGGCATCATGGGTGTCACACGGAACACAAATGTGTCACACTTAATGCAAATGGACCACACGGATGTGTTCCGTGTGACATGCACCGGAGAAAAGACGTGTCTGTGAGAAACAAACCCAAACCTTTACTCACCTTCTCCTGCCCTCCTGTCTCTGCCGCTGCTGTCACTTGCTGCCGACCACCGCTCATTATGCTCATTTAATATTCACTTCACTGTGGCTGGAAGCAGCAGCAGCGGGTAGTCTGTAGGACCGGAGACCGAAGATCAGCACCACGGACAGCGACGCCAGGGACATGTGAGCAGAAAGTTCCCGTTCTCCGTTTGTTATCACGGATAACACATGGAGAACACACGTAAGCAATAAACATGGCTCACGCAGGGCAATACGCACCTCTGACACGTCCGTGAAAAACGTGCGTGGTTTTTCACGAACGTGTGAAAGAGGCCTTAAGGGTGCTTTACACGAGACGATCTGTCGTGCGATAGATCGTCGGGGTCACGGTTTTTGTGACGCACATCCGGCATCGCTTGCGACGTTGGGCTGTGTGACACCTCCGAGCGATGCAGTATCGCTCACAAATCGTGAGTCGTGTACTCGTCGCTCGGTTTCATATTCACGTTTAATTAAAATGGCGCCGGTTGCTCATCGTTCCCGGGGTAGCACACGCCACTCCGTGTGACACCCCGGGAATGATGAACAGCAGCTTACCTCCGTCCGGCGATACCCGCCGGCTATGCGGAAGGAAGGAGGTGGGCGGGATGTTTACGTCTCATCTCCGCCCCTCCGCTTCTATTGGCCGGCTGCTGTGTGACGTCGCTGTGACGCCGAATGTCCCTCCCCCTTCAGGAAGAGGATGTTCACCGCCCACAGCGACGTCGCACAGCAGGTAAGTGCGTGTGACGGGGGTTAACGACTTTGTGCGCCACGGGCAACTAATTGCCCATGACGCACAAACGACGGGGGCGGGTACGATCGATCATGAAATTGCACGATAGATCGTACCATATAAAGCAGGCTTAAAACTGTAAAATCATCAAAATAAAATAAATCCAGTCCCACCTCTGAGACCCACATGAGAGATGAGTGAAACAATTGGAGGCAAATTCCCAACCAGTTGGCGGAAAATTACCGCATTAGGCGATGTCCATTTAGTAATAGCGGTAAGAATATTGCAGTTTAATGGATATTCTAATGCAAATCTACTGCAGTGGAAAAGCTGTATATGCATTTTCCTTAAAGCCACCATTTAGCTTGTGACAGAATGTAGAAAGAGCGCAGTCGAATCCAAGTGAAGTGGTGAACTTTCTGTGGGAATAGACAAGTCTAAGCAATTATACAAAACCTCTTTTTGCAGCTTCTTCCAGTAGCTGCTGAATCTTCGCTTTTTTTACGGCAATTCCCAATGCTCTGCACATAATCCTTCCCCATTGTATACAGGTTATGGCAGCCAGGTGTATGGAACAATTCATTACTTGCGACATATCTGTACTGGAATAACGCCATACATCTACCTTTGTCACACTCCGTTGTTCATCCATGTCTGAGCCGCTGGAGAATTGGGTTTTATTTTAAGGTTGGAGAAAAAAATAAAATTAATGTTCATGTTCAGTTTGTGCATAAAGCGCCAATTCAAATCAATGGGAAATGTGCATTTAATATAAATCATAATATCCTGTAACCTCAACATATTCCTCAGCGAATTCTAGAAGCAACAAAAATGGAAAATTAAAAGTAATAAAAATAGTTGAACGATTAAATGAGTTAACAATCTGAATCTACTTTATATTTACATTATATGCTCATTGCTAAAATAATGGATTGATCTACTGCAGTAGTCCCCAACTTTTCTGACCTTGAGAGCCACATTCAGCTCTGAGAGAGGGACGCAAGCCACATTCATATCCCGCACCTCACAGTAGTGGCACCCAGAGCCGTAAACTTCAATGTTAAAACGACAGCGTACACACTGTATGTTCAGACTTATGAGTGTTTTTAACTCCTTCAGATTTCTAAAGATGCATTTGGTTAAAAAAAGCAATCAGATCATTCTTCAGGTGTTTTACATTTTAAAGATGACATATACTTTACAATACAAGTCAATGGGCATGCTTGGAATTCGGCCTGGTGTCTTTTTGAGTATTTTATCAGCGTTTTTACTGAAATAACTGTTAGCGTTTTTTTAAATGTTGAAGTTAAAAAATTCCTGAAAAATAACAAAAAAAAAAAAAATGCCATATAAACCTGGAAAAAATTCTCTCCATCAGTCAAAAAGAACAAAAAAAACCACACCAAAACGGCGTCTTACTCTTCAAAAATTTGGTGGATTCACCCACCGGAATAAATACAGTAGTCATGTGCACATGCCCTTATATCCTTATCCAAGGAACCTAAAAATGTGTGAAAATTTACATTTACAAATTCCCCATGCTATTGATATAGGGGTTACCGTTACGAAGCCACTTTCATGTTTGGGGAGAAAGGTCTGGAGTTGACAAACCCCTGAAAAAAATCTGTTCTTTTGTCGTTGACTTGTTGCTCTGAATTTTCCAGCCGTGTTATTAAAGGGGCTATACACGCTAGTGATATGGGTACAGATATCGCTAGCGAGCGTACCCGCCCCCATCATTTGTGCGACATGGGCAAATCGCTGCACGTCGCGCACAAAATTGCGCTCCCCCGTCACACGGCTTACCTGCCCTGCGACGTCGCTCTGGCTGGCGATCCTTCTCCTTTCTAAGGGGGCTGGTCGTTTGGCGTCACAGCGACGTCACACGGCAGGTGTCCAATAGAAGCGGAAGGGTGGAGATGAGCGGGACGTAACATCCCGCCCACCTCCTTCCTTCTGCATAGCCGGCGGCCGCAGGTAAGGAGATGTTCCTCGCTTTTGCGATGTCACACACAACGATGTGTGATGCCGCAGGAACGAGGAACAACATCGCTAATGAGAGGAAAGCGATTTTTTGTTTCAGGACGACCTCTCCGCGGCAAACGATTTTGGCCGCTTTTGCGATCGTTTTAGGTCGCTCATAAGTGTCAAACGCTGCGATATCGTTAATGACGCCGGATGTGCGTCACAAACAACGTGACCCCGACGATAAAACATTAACGATATCGTAGCGTGTAAAGCCCGCTTAAGATTATCAATTTTACAATAACTGAGAACCTGTTTTCTCAGAATTGTTATGGCAAATTACTATTTCAATTCTGCAATGAAATATTGCAAAGCTTTCAAATTTTTGGCAAATTTCATAAAGGAATTGTGACCTATTGATGTTTACCCATCTTAAACATCTTAAGCTCAATATCGGTAATATTTATGTTCCTTTTCACCAGAGTAGTAATAGTTGTATAGAAATGGAAAATGGACTGCCTTATTACATTGTCTTCATGAATAATTGTGCAAGTTCTGTCTTGTAACTAACGATTCTTTACAGCTCTAAAACAGCTGGCACAGAATGGATGGACAGTTCTTCACTTACTCAAGCAAGATTCTTTAAATATTCAGTTGACTCAAGGCATTTATGCATGCGAGTGCATTTTCCATCCTTTTTACAGTACATCTTGAGAAGTCTCCATAAAATGTTTGGATAAGTCAGGATAGTAACTCTACAATCCAGCCTGTTCTGTCCTAAAGCTTCTTGAATCTTGATGTGTATTGAATGTGTAAAATACAACCAACTTTTATCAACTGAACATTCACAAAAGTTGCCGTTGTTTTTAGACTTTTTGTCTATTTTGGATGGCTGACTGTAAACGGGGCCCATTTTTTTAAATAAAAACCTTAAAATGGTTTATTGCATTTATATGTAAATTAAAGTGTTATATATGATGCCCTTGAAGAACTATCCATTATTTCTGTGCAGAAAAGGATTATGATTTATAGATTTGTAGATTTATAGAATTCAGCTTAGCTTTCCTTTACAAAGTTTGGACTTTTTTTTTTCCAGCGGTGATGGTGGAATATTGTGGATTGTGTACCATTTTGTGTGGGTTAATGTTTGGGCGTGGTTCACCGTCCATTCTGTGTTCCTTGTATGTACATTGACCCATTTGCAGGTTTAATTCCTCCCCTGCCAGGCTTTTGTTCCTAAGTCGGGGGAGGGGGTGTGAGATCCACCTAAACTGTCTGCTTACCTGAAGTATTGGGCAGTCTGTTTGGAGAACTTCAAGATTGAAGCAGTAAGATTGATCCTCTGGGAGAAGCTGGGACTTCTCAGAGAGATGGGGACATTTATGCCACTACTGGACAATTTTACCCTGTGTTTTGTGGATTATGTTATGGACCGTTTTGATTTGCTTGGAATAAATGCTCTTTGGATTGTACCGCCATCTCTCGCTCTGTTGATTGTGTGATCTAGGAGAAGGTCCCCATGACACCAACCATGACTCTTGCTTTATCTAAAGCAGTCTTCATCTACAGTGCTTTACTTTTACAGAAAATCAACCAGCAGAATTTTCATATATAAAGTAAAGCCAGTGCAATGCTGGGGCTAGGATGCTGAATGTAATCATAGCTTCAGTTCTGAGATTGGATGTTTTATTTCAGAAATATATGCAAGTAAAGTTCCAGCAATGCACTGCTATTTGATTGACAGGTGCAACAGGAAGGGAATATGTGGGTCGGGTCTTGCTATCTATTCCTGCCCCTGTCTGTCTGCCTGACCTTCCTCCCACTATCACTGTTATAGACTTAATTCCGACTCAGACAGACAGGCGAGAATAGATAGCAAGACCCAACCTACAACTTCCCTTCCTATTGCACCTGTCAATCAAATAGCAGTGCATTGCTGGAACTTTAGTTGCACATATTTCTGAAATAAATCATACAGCCTCTGAACAAAAGGTATGCTTACATTCAGCATCCTGGCATCAGTATAGTACAGGCTTTACTTTATATATAAAAATCCTGCAGGTTGGTTCCATTTAAATGGATTATCTGTGACTTTTATTGTTTTGACTAATGGAGCTAAGAACTAACAGACAGGTTCTGTCTGGCACTGATCTCTGCGAACTCTGAGCAGTGATTGACTGCTCCTGCTGGCAATTCTGTAACTTCTGCTGATGTCACGTTGACAGAGACGTTTCTGCCCTTCAGCTCTACTCTGTTGATGGAGCGTTTCTGCCCATGTCTTGCTGATTGACAATCGGTTTCCCGCTGCCTAATGGCAGATCCAGCTGTCAATCAGCATGACATTTGCAGTAACAGAGCAGTCCGGAAGAGAAGGTGCTGCTTTTTTGACAAGAGGTGAAACGAGTAAGGGGAATCACTGGCTGAGGTGGCAAAGATCATCCTCATACAGATCAGGTAAGTAGATTGCAACTACCATGATTCTCGAAAAATAAGATCTACCCTGAAAATAAGCCCCAAAATGTCTTTAAATGATTTTTTAAAAATATAAGCTTCCAAAACTAAGCCTAGCCATAGTAACAGTAAATACAGGCATTATGGGGTTGGGGGCAAACTGGATAATTGCCAGGGACTCCAATCTCTTAGGGGCCTCCAGTTTTTATATTATGAGATTAAGACTGCTTAAGAACTTTCAAGTGACTATGTCATGAAAGGTACTTTAACTATAGGAGTTGAATTTCTGAAATGTTTTTTGTTTCTGCCTCTGACGCTGATTCTGCACATATCCCGCTTCCTGTGCAGCACGGTCACTGTTCATATTCAATGCTGAGTAACATTTGCCCTAATCTGACCTATTTGCATTAGTGTACGGCCTTTGATAATAGTCTATTACTAATTTTTCCACGTTAATACTATTATTACTATGTTTTTTCATGATTAAATCTATTACTCTAACCTATTGGATATAAAACGTAACTTTATTTTCTAGCCATAAATGCACCTAAATCAACGCAATTCACTTTAAAAAATGACTGATCTGAGATTAATATAAATTGAGCTAAACTAGGTCAAAAACACTGCAGTCAGCTCACCCAAAAAATGAACGTTATCTGTGTGATATAAAGCAAATAAATCTGGGCCAATAATAGTGCCACCAACTCACCCAAAAAATGACTGATGTCTGTGTAATTAATGTGAATTGTCAATTAAGTTGGATCCAAAACAGAGCGATTTTCATTAAAAAATACCATTATTTTGCCCATTAGATGGAACAAAATTAACAATTTATGTGATTAATGTAAAATGCTTGTTATTCTGGAACAGAATGGTACAATATTAATGAAAACAAACAAAGAAAACAAAACTGTTGTCTATGTAATGTGAGTTGTTTGTCTAGGGCCTATGTGTTTCCTCTATCATTTTCCCTTTCTCCTCCAAAATTCTTCCTATATTTGATATACACATTTTTTGGACCAAGTTGTGACCACTAAATTCTTTGTGCCTCCTTCTTCACTCTCTGGCTCTCTCCTATTTTCCTTTTAATACAGTCCTACCCACCTGCTCCATTCTCATCTTCCCACAGTGCATCCTATCGATAGTCAGTTTGGGTTGTTTTGGGGCATAAGATGTTCACTGCAGGTTGTTCATGAAAAGCAGGGAGCAGGAGGAGAAATGGCTTTTGTAGTGGAAGATATGGAAATTGAGAGCCCTTTATGGCACATTGCTGACTTGCATGGAATCGCCGCTCTGAGAAGCCCATCTGTCCCCTTTACTCTGCCCTAAGTCCAAGTTCTGCTTTTCATCTGTCTCATTTCTTTATCGTCCAGGTTTTGCATCCAAATGTTACCACAGAAAAGACCAGACTATGTCTGAGCCATGTTTTTATCACCAGTGAAATGTTCGTCGATCTAAGGAGCTTGTCTACTGACTTCATTGTTTATTTGCCCATAGCTCTTCTCCTATTGACATCCAGTGTCGTTGCTGCAGTTTGAGTGATCATTGATCTGTGTAGGTTGAAGTCCTTTCCAGCTTCCAGTTCGTCGCCGTCGATCTCACATGTGTCCCGGTTACACCTGGCAGTAGTCAATATCTTTAACTTCTTTGTACGGAGAAGGAGTTTGTTATGTCACCACCGGAGTCCGCTCCAGCGACTTCTACTCCGATCGCCAGGTGACGCCGTGGATGCTGCTTGTGATGGGAGAAGAGTCGATGCCAGCGGCATCCGTGGGCGCAGGCTCTGATCATCCACTGAGCTGGGTTTCCTTGGGATCTGCAGTACCACTGGCTGACTATAGGTGGCGTGTGTCTTCCAGCTGAAGTTGCCATCATTCAGCTACAGCCAATGGAAAGACACCACACCCTTCTTAATTCCCCTCCTGTCTGCTGACCTCCGCCAGAGATAGTTCTGATGTTCTGGCTCCTGTTCTGTGATTCTGGTGTTCTAACTTTTGCTTGTGTTCTGACTACCTCTCCTGCCTGTTGTTTTGTACCTCGCTTCCCGATCCAGTTTTGACCTCTGCTTGTTTCTGATTACGTCCTTGCCTACCGATTCTGTCCCTGTTCTGCAATTCCTGGTTTGACCCTGCCTGTCGACTACTCTCTTGGACTGCTGCCTTCCACAGATAGTGAACTCCAGGCCCCTGTGTAATTCCAAATCCCTGTATAGGGGTTAAAGGGTTTCAGGGTTCTAGGGGTCCTGCTTGGTGAGTGGCTTCCCTCTAGCCTGTCCATTACAGCCCATCTGAGTCTGTGGATCCAGGCAGGCATTACAGAGTTCTTTTGAGAATTCCATCTTGACACTCCCTAATAGGTCCTTCATTCCTTTTACGCTTGTTGCAATCAATGTTGTATCATCTGCATATATAAAATTGTTGATTATTCGTCCAGCAATTTTGATTCCTTCTTTTTTGGCAAGTCCAGCCTTCCTGAAAATAGCTTCAGCATATAAATTTAAGAGAAATAGTGACAGGATGCCGCCTTGTTTGACACCTCGCTCTACTTTGAACCAAGCCGTGTCACCATGTTTCGTTCAGACTTTTGCTTCTTGGTCGATGTAAATGTTCCTAGTGAGGCTGAACAAATGGTTCAGCACACCCATATCCTTCATGGTATTCCAACATTTCTGGTGATCAACACAGTCGAAGGCTTTGCTGAAGTCAATGAAGCAAAAACAGATTTCCTTGTTGTATTCTTTGGCATTTTCCATTATGCATCTAATGTAAGGCATTACATCTTTTGTTCTTCTGCCTTTTCTGAATCCTGCTTGCTCCTCTGGCAGTGTTTTGTCAAGGAAAGGCTGTAATCGTGTTTGTAGGATCTTCAGTAGTATTTTGCTGGCATGAGATATAAGCGCAATAGTCTGATAGTTTCCACAGTCGGTAGCATCTCCCTTCTTTGGACAAGATTGGTGTTTACTCCTGTTCCAATCTCTGGGACATTTACAAGTTGTCCACATCTAGGCATGTGATGACCATCCAATGTGAGGTTCAGGCAGAGACTAAAGCCTGCTTTACACAGGACGACCGATTGTGCGATTTCACAATCGATCGTACCCGCCCCCGTCATTTTGGCGTCACGGGCAAATCGCTTCCCGTGGTGCACACACTCGTTTAACCCCCGTCACACGCACTTACCTTCCGGACGACCTCGCTGTGGGCGACGAACATCCACTTCCTGAAGTGAGAGGGACGTCCGGCGTCACAGCGACGTCACACGGTAGAAGGCCAATAGAAGTGGAGGGGCGGAGATGAGCGGGATGTAAACATCCCGCCCACCTCCTTCCTTCCATTAAGCCGGCGGGTGCCGTGGGACGCAGGTACGCTGTGTTCATCGTTCCCGTGGTGTCACACGGAGCACGGAAACGATGAAAATGAACGAGATTATGAAAGTTAACGACAAGTACACGACTCATGATTTGTGAGCGATACTGCGTCATTCAGAGGTGTCACATGAGATGATGTCGTGCGCTATGCCGGATGTGCGTCACGAAAACCGTGACCCCGACGACATATCGCACAATCTATCGTCTCGTGTAAAGCCCGCATAAGACGCGATCAGCAGTGATGTCACTCAGCTTTGTTGCGGTCACAGCTGGAGATTCCCACAGTCCTCCACCTGTTCACAGGTAACCTGACCCCAGGTGACTCAATGAACTTTCACTGAGTTCACAGATCTGCATCTCCTGGCAGAAAACTGTGGGTTTTTTTTGCCAAGAGATATAGTATTGGTGCTGAAATTTTTACACCATATTCCTGCAACCAATCTATGGCTCCTGGCAAAAAAACGCATCCCTACCGCATGCCTAAGAATACCTGCCTTCAGCTGTCGTGCTTTATCATAGCTGGGTATCAAAATTGGGGGCAGGGACATACATTTTTTTTAAACTATTGTCTTAAATAATAAAAAAAAATAAAGCCGCGTGTGGTTCCTCTTATTTTGATACACTGCCAAGATAAGCGCATGGCTGGGAGCTGCAGCTTGTAGCCGTATGCCTTTATCTGTGCTGGGTATCATAATATGGGGGGACCCTACAACAATCTTTTTTATACAACGATAGACGCACATAGGGCCTGTGATTGGAAGCAGTCAGCTGACACACTGCCACTCAGGGTGGGGGCGCGTCTGACTGCAACCAATCACAGACGGTGGGCGGGGAAAGCAGTGCATATGCATGAGCCTAATGCACGGCCCCAGAAGTGAATGCGGCCGCGAAAGCAGTGTACAGCAGCACTGTAGCCTCGGTAAGTATAGCATGCCTGTTCCTATCCCCTATCCCTTCTACCACAATTTTTAATTGCTGGATTCTGGTCCTAATAGACTTACATAAGGACCAGCATTCCGAACTGTTTTTTTTTTTTTTTTTTTTTATAGTCCTGTTAGTCCTCCTGATCCTGGATATCTACAAGTTCGCCCATCACTAATGCCACGATGGAGCCCTGACATGCTCTAACTCCACTAAATTTCAGCATATCTCAATTTAGGATGTCACATTTTCAGATATTTTTAGGGTCTCTTTTTGGTTGATAAATTGAGGTCTTCATTCTGGAACCTCCTATAGTGTCCTTGTTCCCGTAGTGCCACCTTGGTAGGATAACCTCTCACTCTGGCCTAAAGTAATGATATAGTGCTAGGATATGCCATCATGTAATGATTGTGAGGGTTCAAACTGTACAGCCTTCAGTCCTCAGATTTCATAAACCAAAAATTAGTTGCAAATATTTTTTCCCGAATTTATGTTTATCTCCAAGTTTTAACTACAAACATAATTCACAAAAACTTGGGACACTGTCCAAAATGTAAAGAAAACAGACATTTTAATAAGAATTCTTTTATAGCCAGTATAGAACATAATTAAGAAGTTGAAAATTAGACATTTTTCCATTTCATTTGAAAAAAATAATATTTTATTATAATTGATGATAACAATATGTCTCAAAAAAGTTGGGGCAGGAATCATAAAAGGCTAAAAAAGTACGGTAAGTGCCACTCACGAAAAAAGTGTATAAATAGATTATGCTAGAAAGGCACAGTGATTCAGAAGCAAAGATAGTCAGAGGTTCATCAACTATGACTAACAATTGTGGAACAATGTCAGAAAATTGTTCCTCAATTAAAAATTGCAACAACTTTATGTACTATAGATGGTGGGTTTTTCAAAGATTCAGAGATTTTTTGGAAATCTATCTAACATTTCAGTGCCACAACTTCGGACATTTAGAGGCGTTGTACCATTTGGAATATTTATGACTAGAGAAGAGTGGAACCAAGCTGTAAGGCTGTTTTAGTTGGGGGTTCGTATCGAATACGGACTTTTTAAAAAAAATCAATGTTCGAGTTCGGATACTTTACGTATGGTGACCACTCTATTGAGTATTGGTGTGCACCGGCACGCTCAGTGCTTGGCCCAATGCAAGCCGCTTGCAGTCTCTGAATGGCTCTCACTGGGGGTAAAAAAACTTTTTCAGATGTAGTGTGTCCAAAAAATGAAACAAGAAAAAAATTAAACTAAATCTGCCCTCCCTCCCCCTGAAGTGCTCTGTCTATGGCTGGCTGTATGTGGGTGGAGAGTCGGACTGACAAATTATTGACTTCCAATGGGCTCCGGACCAAGTTTAGGTCAAGTCTGAGTGCCGAACTGAACTATATCTAAAGTCTGGCTGAATCCGGCAAATCCGAACTTCCATGGGTCCACTCATCTCTATATATGACATATGGAAATGGAAAAAATGGATAGTCTGGCTGAACCCGGCAAATCCAAACTTCCATGGGTCCACTCATCTCTATATATGACATATGGAAATGGGAAAAATGGATAGTTGTCTGTGCATATGCTTACCACGGAAGCCCCAGGGTGCTGTTCTTGAGATAGATCTCACCTATGGGATTCTCATCTATCAGATATTTGTAGCATATGCTATTGATATCCAGCATGGAAATCCTTTATGAAAAAAAGCAATAGAGACCTGAATCCGTGACGCTAAAGGTCAGAAATAACGACATGAGGAGAGATGCTCGAGATAAGAATGTTATGTGCCGTCTGTCCACCGAAAGAAGCTTTGCTTGTACATCGTATAACAGAAATAGACTTTGTTAACCATTTAATTGAATTAAATGAAAAAGGATATAGGCGATGATGTCACATACCCGGTGACCAATTATAATGACTTTTCTGTAATTCCCATGACAAAGCAATGATCTGGGAGCGGAGGGAGCATGGCCCTGAGCCGTGGTTCTGGATTGTGTTTTGCGTGCTTGTTTTCTTCACTTCTCATTAATCATCAGCTGACACAACGGCTTTCGGGATCGTAGGCAAAGCTACAGCGTTTTACCATTCTCCGGCAGGTTTAACAAGTGGGCTTAACTTCCTCCTCATACAGCTCAGTGTTATTCTGAGCAAACAAGTGTTAATTAGTAATTAAAATATTCTGCTGTGGTATTTTTAATTGGTTGTATGCAGATAAGAGTGAGATCACTGCAGTGACACCTATAAAGGCTAAATATATAGGGCAGGCTGCAAAGGAAAACCTTCCTTTTCTTCTTCACCACCGAGTCTTTAATTATTATATGAATGCATTTTCTAAGAGCTGTTCTACCTAAAAACTGTCACTGTGCAAGTTTGGTTCTAGGTAGGTGGCGATTTATGATGGCTACCATATTTATTAGTTGTCAACAGTCCTTAATTTTCCTGGACAGTCCTGAATTTTAGAGAACAATTAAAGAGGGAGTTCACTACTCTGCAATAGTGGCCACATCCCTGTAAAACTGATAGGGAAGGATTTTTCTAAATACCTTGTTCAGCCAATTCTGCCTCTGAGCGGTGCTATTGTGGTTCACTCATTCCCATGAAGTAAACCCCCGGGCTCCATGACCCCTGAGAACCGGTGATGTCAGGTCAACTTCCAGTTGACCTGACATCACCGCGACCGGCCCTAGTCTTCCTGAATGACTAGGCTGTGGGTGGAGTTTCACTGCTCGTCACAGCCCAGCATCACACTTGCTTGTGGCGCTCTGCAGTGAAGGAGACAGCGCGCGACATGCTGAGCTGTGGCGCTGGGCTGTGATGAGCGGTGAAACGCCGCCCACAGCCTAGTCATTCAGGAAGACTGGGGCCGGTTGCTGTGATGTCAGCTTAACTGGAAGTTGACGTGACATCACTGGATTCTCAGAGGTCACGGAGCCCAGGGGGGTCACTTCATGGCGATGAGTGGACCGCAATAGTGCCGCTCAGAGGCAGAATTGGCTGAACAAGTTATTTATAAAAAGCCTTCGCTATCAGTTTTACAGAAATGTGGGCACTATAGCAGAGTAGTGAACCACCTTTTTAAAGGGAACCTGTCAGGTCCAATATGCACCCAGAACCACGAGCAGTTCTGGGTGCATATTGCTAATCCCTGCCTAACCGTCCCTGTATACACTAGTGTGACGCTGTGGCCTATCAGGTCGTCACAGGGTATTGTGCAATCTGCCCTTCTGCACAGTATCCACTCCTCCTTGGTTGCGGATCCCGGTCCATTGGTGTTGCTAACAGCTTAGCCAGTCAAAATCCTAGAAACACTTTGCACCAAACCCACCAGACACACCATTGAGGGGCCTGAAGGGAATAGGGTCGCCCACATGGGGGATTGGTAGGGAGAAGTGAGAAAGTGACAGATAAGTGAAACAGGAGTGAAGGGAGTAGGAGGGTGAAGGTGACTCTCCGAGAGGGAGAGGTCACTGGTCCGGAGCCGGGCTCCTGAAGTTTACTAGGTGGCAGACGTTGGTCTGGGCCTGGTAGGAGCTGGAACCCCGGTCGCAGGAGATCGCGCCAAGGGGCACGGACTGCTGAGGAGGGCAGCCGGCGGCCTTGAACCATCACCGGGCAGGGGCCAGGGCACGGGGTACGTGGACTCTAGGCCGGGAAGTAGCTTCACCCGTCCCAGTAATTTACCCGACGGGGGTGAATACTTCAAGATTCATCCCCAACCCGCTCCAAAATCGGGGTACTAGTGCACTGATCGGATAGGACTTTCCCACTTAGAGTCCAAAGAAATCTTACGCGTGAACCCTGAGAGCAAGCTCACTCGGTTAGCCATACGGGTGAGCGGAACCCGAAAAGTTTCAAGCTTGAGGGTCCAACTAGTGAGAAGGTGCCACGGAAAATGCCACAGGCTAACAGCAACACCAAGGGCACGGATCCACACGTGCTCCCTCCATGCTGCTGCGGTGCTCAGAATTCTGGTTTACAAGCTGTCGGAGTTGTTATTCTTGGACTGAGTGAGTACGCTGAAAAGCCCCTTTTCCTCTACCCAATGGCACCCCATTCACCAACTCCCAACGGGCCCCAGGGCACAAACCCCCTTCCCACGGAGGGGTTAAACATCCTGCTGCTACACCATCGCCACCGGGCTCCCCAACAGCAGCGGTGGTCTCCTACATTACCACGCACCGTGGGTGGCGTCACGAACTTACACATCCCCTGTACATATATACCCCCCTTCTTTTAAATTCGAGTGTCCGCGCGAACCCCCTGGTCCGGAGACCCCTCGAGCCACCGCGGCTCCGGATCCGAGCGGCTCGGCCGCTGTCATGGGGGCGGTACACTAGCATAGATAAAGAGATCTTTAGAAAAAGTATTTCTAAAGATCCTTTATCGGATGCTAATGAGCGAGGGGACTAGTCCCCTGGGCATTATTTCCCTTTCTAGTCAATTCCATTAGCATGTTAGTACACCTCTGTGGGTGTGCTAACATGCTAATGAATGCACAGCATCAGTGGATGATCTCACTCACCTCACCGCTGCCATCGACGCTCAACGCTGGATTTCGGCTCAGTGCGCATGACCCCAGAGTTTTGGTCATGCGCACTACTTCAGTTTGAAGCCAGGACATGTACACCCGGCTTCATAGTGTGCATGACCGAAACTCCGCGGTTATGAGCACTGAGCCGAGATCCAGCATCGGCCGGCGATTGCAGCGGTAATGTGAGTGACAATTTTATGTTCAAGTCATCATCTTCTCATTCCACACGGCAGTGCAGGTTAACCCTTTTCCTTCTTCCTCCCGTAAACTGATCTTCATACAGGGTCTGCAGCAGCCATTGTGGTTTTGTTTCCTTGACCTTATAGTAGTTGTGACTCACACAACTATAATGTGACTGATTCCCTATAATCATTTTATTCTGGTACCAGGATATTCTGAGCTCCACCTGTCATATTTCAAAATGGTTCTCAATGTACAAAACGTTGAAGACCTCCAAATTCGGCAGTCTAGTCTAATGATGTTGGGGTGTGATAAAGGGGGTCATATGAGTTAGAAGTTATCAAAATGCCTTTGGTTGGGTCATGTCTTGCACAAAGAGCAGAACATTTCCCTGATGTCACCTTATCAAAAGTTGGCACGCATGCTTATTATACTCAGACTTCAGCTCCAGATGTATTTTCTGTCTTTAATCCACCACTTTCACCTTCTTGGAAGCTCCTTTCCATTCTATCACATGAGAGATTTTAGTAAAATATCATTCATTTTCTTCCACTGAATCTTTCTATAATGCGGTCACTGTGACCATAAAGATGATGTACTTCACACATTTATCCGGCACCTTAAACTGCACAATATTAAGTATTTCCTTCAGCCCTGAAAACTGATTAAAACCCGACTAACAGTCATTTCGACTTTCAGTTGCCTTCAGGTTCAATATTTGGTGTAGAATGGCTTTGTTTTTTTTGTTTTTGTAATATGTAATCAATTAAAGAGATTAAAATCACAAGAAAAGGTGATTGGGTGCTCAGTGAAAACTTGCCCTCATTAAAATAATACCTTTGTTGTCCATATCCATGGCTGCTTTTGCCAGAAATTGTTTTTTTTTCATATATAGTGGGTATGGAAAGTATTCAAACCCCTTTAAATGTTTTCACTTTGTTTCATTGCAGCCATTTGGTAAATTCAAAAAAGTTCTTTTTTTTTTATCATTACTGTACACTCTGCACCCCATCTTGAGAGAAAACCCACCAGAAATGTAGACATTTTTGCAAATATATTAAACAAGAAAAACTGAAATATCACATGGTCATAAGTATTTAGACCCTTTGCTCAGTATTGAGTAGAAGCATCCTTTTGAGCTTTTTCACGCCTGGCTTTGGGGATCTTCCGCCTTTCTTCCTTGCTGATCCTGTCAAGTTCCGTCAGCGTGAATGGTGAACGTTGGTGGACAGCTATTTTCAGTTCTCTCCAGAGATGCTCAAATGGGTTTAGGTCAGGGCTCTGGCTGGGGCGGTCAAGAATGGTCGCAGAGTTGTTCTGAAGCCACTCCTTTGTTTTTTTCGCTGTGTGCTTAGGGTCATTGTCTTGTTAGAAGGTGAACCTTCAGCCAAGTCAGAGGTCCAGAGCACTCTGGAAGAGGTTTTCTTCCAGGATATCTCTGAACTTGGCCGCATTCATCTTTTCTTCAGTTGCAACCAATTGTCTTGTCCCTGCAGCTGAAAAACACCCCCCATAGCTTGATGCTGCTACCACCATGTTTCACTGTTGGGATTGTATTGGGCATGTGATGAGCAGTGCCTGGTTTTCTCCACACATACCGCTTACAATTATCACCAAAAAGTTTTATCTTCATCTCATCAGACCAGAGAATCTTATTTTTCATAGTCTGGGAGTCCTTCATGTGTTTTGTTTTTGCAAACTCTATGCGGCTTTCATATGTCTTGCACTGAGGAGAGGCTTCCGTCGGGCCACTCTGCCGTTAAAGGCCTACTGGTGGAGGGCTGCAGTGATAGTTGACTTTATGGAACTTTCGTCCATATCCCTACTGCATCTCTGGAGCTCAGCCACAGTGATCTTGGGATTCTTCTTTACCTCTCTCACCAAGGCTCTTCTCCCACGATTGCTCAGTTTGGCTGGACGGCCAGGTCTAGGGAGAGTTCTGGTGATCCCAAACTTCTTCCATTTAAGGATTATAGAGGCTACTGTGCACTTAGGAACCTTGAGTACTGCAGAAATTTTTGTAATTTTGGCCAGATCTGTGCCTTGCCATAATTCTGTCTCTGAGCTCCTCCGGCAGTTCCTTTGACGTCATGATTCTCATTTGGTCTGACATGCAGTGTGAGCTGTGAGGTCTTATATAGACAAGTGTGTGCCTTTACAAATCAAGTCCTATCAGTTTAATTAAACACAGCTGGACTCCAATGAAGGAGTAGAACCATCTCAAGGAAATTAACAGGATGTGACTTAAATATGAGTGTCTTAGCAAAGGGTACGAATACTTATGACCATGTGATATCTCAGATTTTCTTGTTTAATAAATTTTCAAAAATTTCTACATTTCTGTTTTTTTCTGTCAAGATGGGGTGCAGAGTGTACATTTATGAGAAAAAAATGAAGTTTTTTGAATTTACCAAATGGCTGCAATGAAACAAAAAGTAAAAAATTTAAAGGGGTCCGAATACTTTCCGTACCCACTGTATACTAATAGGGTGCATGTTGCACCCTTGGTGTAGTCAACAGCACAGTGCACCTTCTTACCTATTTGTATTGTATCTACCTATGCCCTCCTTTTCCTTGACTGATAACTATGGCATAATGGAATTTTTTGAGCAAGTCTACTCCAAAAAAATCACTCAAAAGACAAGTGAAAGCCTTTTTTCCTTTTACATATGCAGTAATAAATTCTAAAGAGTATGTATTAATGTGTTTATATAACTCTTCCCCACCTAATTTAGAAATGATTAAAAGAGCAGTGAGCTTCTCCTTAGGCCTGTTTTACATGTCAGTGAAAAACACGCTTTTCACTGTTGTGCTAAAAAACCGCATACAGTATGTCCCTCCATGTGTCATGATTCATGGGTTCTACATGTGCTATGTGATCAGTGATCTGTGATAGCACATAGAGAGAAACTCACCTGCCCCCATTCCTGCTGTCCGTGGTGGTGAACCTATGGCTCTCCTGTGTATCTGGCCGCCGCGATCTCTCCTATACAGCTACTTCCGGGTCGGCTGTGCAGTGCATAACTGCATATGCATAAGAATAATTAGCCAGTTTGGAAGCAGCAGAGAGCAGCGGCCAGAGACAGCAGCTCTGGAGAAGGCTATTTTAAAAAGCTTTTTATTTTCAATGTACGTATTTTCCTGGTACGTGTTTCATGGATTACGCCATAGTGTGGTCCGTGGGACATTAGTGATGCCAGAAAATAACGGACACGCACACAAAAGCACGGTCAGTGAAAAATCACTGATGTGTGCTCAGATCCATTGATTTTAATGGGTCTGCGTATGTCAGTGTTTCTGGTACGTATAAAAATATATGTACCAGAATCACTGACGTGTAAACAGGCCTTACAGGTATGGAAAATGTCACATTTATACCACCTATATGCCCATATTAATAACAAAAAAAATTGCAAAGGGATGACAGATTCCCTTTAAGGGCCTTGGTTGATTATGTACGGTAAGCACAATAATCACATATGAAAAAACAGGGTATGCCCTCAGAAATTTGATAAGATATGGAACTCATTGGCGCAAATAGCCTTTCACAATTGAGCTATCATTTATACTACCAGTTAAAGGATACATATAGTTTGGTGATGTATGTGGAAATCGTACAGTGGGCAGCAAAAGGATTTACAGTTTTATTGTTCTTGTTAGACCTTAACAGTTTATATTCTGAGCTTCTACTTTAGGTTTGATGACTGAAGAGTAACATGAATATTGTTTCTATGCTTCTTCAACACAACATGGGTTTTAATTCACTTGCTAATATCAAACTATGTAATGATACATGTACCTCAGCACCTCCTTTATAGATATACATTTTTCGAAGAACAATGCATATTGTTGTTCTTTTGTTTCCTACTTCTGAAGACGTCTTTTGGAATACATGAATTATTGTTGTGTAACAGTTTTCAATAAAACAAATAATAAAAAAAAACCTCAAAAGGACAGGAAACATTTCAAGAAACCAATAACTCTTCCAAAACTCCCTGAACAAAGTGGATTTCTGGAATCAATTTCCACTGGATATTTTTTAGTTTTTTACCTCCTCAAAAAAAACAAGCAGTTGTAGGGTTAAGGTTAACGGCAGTATTCCTTGACAGCAAGCAGGCCAGTTACCATCCCTGGTGTTTCCGGCTTGGACCACTCCCAGTCCCTTTATAGACCTTCTACTACCAGCAGATGGTGCTGGTTATTGTTATTTCTGGTCTTGGAGAAGGAAGGAGCTGCTGAAACGCTCTGTTAGAGTTGCTGGTGTGGCTGCAGTCTTGGTTCTGACTGCAGCAGTCTATTGTAGTGTTGTATCCCTGTTTGTCTTCCTTCCCCGGTGTGTTGTTCTATTGCAGTGGTGGGGCTAGCATCCTTCACCTGCCCACTCCCTAGCCAGGGACCATTGTAGGGTCATCTCATGGCTTCAGGTTCCGGCTCAGTGGCAGGTGAGGAACCTGTATAGGCACTGGCTAGGAGTGCAGGGTACAGCGGCAGGTAAGTGGAGGAGGTGCCCATCTTTCCTCTCACTAGCGCTAGGGCCCACCATTGTTCAAGTGTCCCATGTGAACCTCTTGTTTGTCGTGGTGTTACCCCTGTTTATTTGTGCGTTTGGCTTCACGCCGGACCTTCCCTAGTCCGTGCGTGACAATAGGCAGGTTAGCCATAAGTGGTGATACACAAAGCACAATAAAGTGCTATATAAAATACAGGGGAAAAAAATAGTATTTGTATCTAGGGTCCCCATAGAATCTTAACCCTAAGAAGACCCAAGTCCTATGGTTGTCAATGATTTGTTCATCCAAAACAAAGCATAAATGAAGATATTAATTTGTGAATAATAAGTGAACCTCCTCGCTCTTGGATTGGCCGTCAGGGTCCGCACAGGCCCATTAGCTCTTGGTATGACATAGCACTAATGAGTAGCGGTCTTTTTCTGGTCCGTCTTTGTACAGCAATAGTTTATTTTGTATACACCATTCCCAATTGTGCTGTGCTGCAGAATATGTTGACAGAGTAGAAAGAGCAGATAATCACAAAGACTGCACATTCGCAGCAAGTGATACGTTCTGTAAAAAATAGGCCTGTCAGATCTTATATGCAAAGGGATCTATCCAGCATTGTAAAACACCGGCCCTGACCGATAGATTCCTACAGATTATTTTCTTCTGTTTTTTCTTTTTTTTTAATTCTTTTTTATTTCAGACTGAATATGTTTCCATTGTGCTTCTGCCAAGAGACTCCGAACTGAATGGCCCTTATCTGATGCATAGATTAACTTCGTAAAGCCGGGGTTATATTATTTATCTGATGAATATATTTCTTTTATGACTGTTCATAATTACATAATAGGAACACGTTTATTTTATAATTTCCTGAATTTAATCTTATACAGAATTACCAGAGTCGCTGGTTTCATTAGAATACATATTTCAGAGAGGTTTAATTGTGGCTTTTGGATATTTCAGACTATTCGCCTGGAGTCCGTATGTGTCCCTTCTGCATGAGCGGATTTCCTCTGCTTATTTTGGTTTTCTCTCTTACTCCAATAATGTACTGAGTGGATAATGGCTTGCTATAAAATTGAGCGCCGTGTGTGATATAGGAAGAGATGATTGTAGGCCCCATTGGTGACGATTCACAATCCTTGTTTTTTCAAAAGGTTGTCCAAGAGGCAAAGGTTCTTCATGTCAATCGGCTTAAAGGGTACTTTACACGCTGCGATATCGGTACCGTTATCGCTAGCGAGCGTACCCGCCCCTGTTGGTTGTGCGACACGGGCAAATCGCTGCCTGTGGCGCACAACCTCGCTTACCTCCGTCACACGGACTTACCAGCCCTGCGACGTCGCTCTGGCCGGCGATCCGCCTCCTTTCTAAGGGGGCAGTTCGTGCAGCGTCATAGCGACGTCACACGGCAGCTGTCCAATAGAAGCGGAGGGACGGAGATGAGCGGGTGGAATATCCCGCCCACCTCCTTCCTTCCGCATTGCCGGTGGAGGCAGGTAATGTCACACATAGATGTGTGATGCCGCAGGAGCGACAAACAACATCGTACCTACAGCAACAACGATATTAAGGAAATGAGCGACGTGTCAACGAGCAACGATTTTTCACGTTTTTCTGCTCGTTGATCGTCACTCATTGGTGTCACATGCTGCTATGTCGGTAACGGCGCCGGATGTGCGTCACTACCGACGTGACCCCGACGATATATCGTTACTGATATCGCAGAGTGTAAAGTACCCTTTGGAGCATTACATGGCCTAGATGTTTCCTTAGGTATGCAAATATTTGATTCAATAATAGCACCTCGTTATAGATGGATCATGCTGCTAATGTTCAATCAGTAGAGGTCAGACTGCTGGGACTCCTATCGATTCCTAGAATAGAGAAGCAGAGCTTAATCTCTTTACCTCCTAATGTCTTATCTAGACTTTTTTAGAAGCCACATTGTCAGCTATTGACTATAATAGGCCAACCATGCCATCAAGCTTTAGGGTAACAGTGGTCAAACCCTTGTCGTATGGACATCGATTATTCAAGTGACAGATTCTCTTTGTCTATAGTGAGACCATTTATTATTATAATCATAGATTATAGCGCCATTTATTCCAAGGCGCTTTACATGTGAAAAGGGTATACATATGAGATACCCTCTTAAGAGTGAATGACAAAGTTACACAGCATGCAAATTGGAACAGTTCATGAACATATTGATCTGGTATGTGCAAAACCATGTTTTTCTACAGATGTTGCGTGAAATGACATATGCTATTGTGACGCCCTGGCCTATCAGGTCATCACAAGGGTGCTTAGCAATCTGCCCTTCAGCATGGTACCCGCTCCTCCTTGGTTACGGGTCCTGTCACTTTGGTGTTGCTAAGAACAGGTATGCACAGACACCCATTGGACAGCCTGAGAGGAATAGGGCCTCCCAGATGGAAGGATGGTAGAAGGAGGGCCAGAAGTGTCAGAAAGTAGAGCGAGTTCGTGTGCAGTAGTGACAGTGAAAGGTCACACTACGGAGCTGGGCTCCTGTACCCGTCCCAGGTGCTAGACGTTGGCCTGGCCTGGAAGGAGCTGGAACCCCGGTCGCAGGGGGTAGTGACAAGGGGCACGGTACTGCCACAGAGGGCAGATCGGCGGCTTTGTGCTACAACCGGGCAGGGGCCAGGGCACGACGGGGTACGCGGACCTTTGTATGGGAAGTGGCTTCATGAAGCCCGGTAATTCACTCAACGAGGACGGAATCTTCACGAGCCGTTCTCCACCCACTCCAAAGTCAGGGTGCTGGCGCAAGGAGGGGGATGGGACTTCCCAGGATCGTCCGGAAGGTCCCAGGCATGAACCCTGGGAGCGAGCTCACTCCGTTGGCCACACGGTTGAGTGGGACCCGAGTGGTTTCAGGCAAAAGGGATCCCCAAAGAATAAACACAGTGTCGGGGGACAAGGCTTCAGACCAACCAGCAACACCAAAAGGGCATGGACCCAGCGTGCTCCAACAACATCTGCAGGGCATATTCAGGACTTTGGTTTACTCGTTGTCGTTGTCAGAATTTCTGGACTGTGTGAGTACATTGTGCCCCTTTTCTCCCGACGGGTCCCCATCCTTACACCACCGGGACACCTTTCCCCTGCCCATGGAGCGGTTAACATCTCAAGCTGCCATCCCATCGCTCCCGGGCACTCCCCCAAACGCAGCAGCGGTTGTATCCCACATTACCATGACCCGTGAGTGGCGTCAAAAACTTAATTTATTTTTCACCCCCTTGCAAACATAACACCCCCCCCCCCCCCCTTTTTCATTTCGAGTGGCCGCGCAACCTTGCCTCGGGTCTGGAGACCCCTCGAGCCACTGCGGATCCGGATCCGAGCAGCCCGTCGGCTGTCGCGGGGGCGGCACACTCTAAAGGTCATATATAGTGTTACCAACAAAAAAAAAAATAAAAATAGAGTTCTTTTTATTCTGACACGGCGGCACCAATCTTGTCCTCTGACTTTACTATTATTCGGTTCTGCTACATTGGAATTTAAACTGCATTTTATTAGGCTTCTTATAATCCTACATTTCTTTAGCTCTTGACTTCTTGAAAATGATTGCTAATCTGGCCCCTATCTGATCTCTGCGGTGCCAAAGAAGAAGACTAAAAATACTGTAATGGAATCCATTAAAAGAATCGATTCTGATGGAGCTGATGATTTTTGGCATCGTTTTGAATCCTATAGAAAGGGCTTTGAGGCCAGGTTCATTAGCATCCATAGAAAGTGAGAATTTATGTACGTTTTCTAAGAAGCGCCAGATAACATGTACAATATGTATCTATGAAATATCGAGCGAGAGAGAAGCCAAAATTGTAGAAGCAAACTTTTCTCAACAGAAACTGTTTGTTTCGTAAAGTGCTCCTGGCACAGCGAGTCCCCGGCTCAAGATAAAACATAACCCAATTTTCTGCTTCAGGCACAATGCAATAAACTGTCTTGCCAAAGCAGGGGCTGCCCATAAGATACAGGAGGAGACCGAAGCAGCCAGAAAAAAATCTATTTGATTGATAGCACTAATAAAGCAAACACATGCAAAGCATATGCCAGATTCAGGCAGATTATCGTTCGTGTTAACACTTGTGAATGCACACACTGGATGTGTAATTTCTATATTTTAGAGTTTTACGTAAATAGTAAACTTAAGGCCGCTTTACACGCTGCGATATCGTGACCGATATCGCCAGCGTGTGTACCCGCCCCCATCGGTTGTGCGACACGGGCCAATCGCTGCCCGTGTCGCACAACATCGCCCGGACCCGTCACACGGATTTACCTTCCCTGCGACGTCGCTGTGACCGGCGAAACGTCTCCTTTCTAAGGGTGCGGTTCATTCAGCGTCACAGCGACGTCACATCAGCGTCACTGAACCGCCGCCCAATAGAAGCGGAGGGGCGGAGATGAGCGAGACGTAACATCCCGCCCACCTCCTTCCTTCCGCATTGTGGCCGGGAAGCAGGTAAGGTGAGGTTCCTTGTTCCTGCGGTGTCACACGGAGCGATGTGTGCTGCCGCAGGAACGACGAACAACTTTGTTACTGCTGCAGTAACGATATTTGAGAATGGACCCCCATGTCACGATGAGCGATTTTTCACGTTTTTGCGACGATGAAAAATCGCTCATAGGTGTCACACGCAACAGCATCGCTAATGCGGCCGGATGTGCGTCACAAATTCCGTGACCCCAACGAGATCACTTGAGCGATGTCGTAGCGTGTAAAGCCCGCTTTAGTGTATATTATACATTGTACCTGTCATATGCATATTACAGTAAAAGTATGGCCATAATGGCACTGTTCTACTTATTTAATAGATAACTTGAGTGAAGAAATCCGCAGCCTTAAGGCCCCATTACACGCAGCGACATCGCTAACGATCTCGTTAACGATGTGACACGCCCAGATCGTTGCAACGATTTACCGAGATCGCACATAGGTCGTTTTGCAGCGGTCACACGTACACATCTCACAAACGACGCTACATCGTTCAGCGAGATATTGTTTGACCAAGGCGGTCGTGTGGATGTTGTTCGTCGTTGGCAGGGTGTCAAACGTAGCAATATGTCTGATGCTTTCCAAACGACGAACAATATTTTGAAATTGAACGACGTGTCAACAATCAACGATTTTCACCCTATTTGCGATCGTTCGGAGTTGCACTTAGGTGTCACACGCAATGACGCCGCTAACAATGACGGAAGTGCGTCACGAAAATCGTAACCCGACGACATATCGTCAGCTAAATCGTAGTGTGTAACGGGGCCTTTAGGGTTGTTTAAAGAGGTTGTCCACTACTTTTACATTGATGGCCTATCCTTAGGATAGGTAATCAATGTCTGATTGGCCGGGCTCTGACACCCGGCACCCACACCGATCCGTTTCTCTCGGTTCCGGCGGTAGCAGCAGGCAGCCGGAAATGCTCTGTTCCGGCAATGCTGACCGGGTACTGCACATCCACCTCCCACTCTAATCAATAGGAGGCGGATGTGCAGTGCCTTGGTTACTATCAGAAAATGGAGCAGTGCCGAAACGGCGCATTACCGGCTGCCGCTGCCGGGACTGGAATCAGCTGATCAGTGGGGGTGTGGGGTGTTGGACCCTGGCTGATCAGACATTGATTACCTATCCTAAGGATAGGCCATCAATGTAAAAGTAGTGATCAGCCCCTTTAACAATCATTTGAAGTTTGGGTTTCCTGAGTTTTCAGTACATTGGGGTGTAACTGTCAGTAGTATTCGGCTCAGTTTTGGCTACCTCACCTGCTTCGGTTAGTGTATGTGCCTCCTTTTTTAAAGTTTGCGGCGGCACCGCTGTCACCGTTTTTGGTGTTTGCACAGATTCATATTCTGGCAGTATTCTGGAAAATGGCGCCAATGGTGGCGCATGCACAGGTTTATATCTTGGCTCAATGACAAGCCATCTCACAGAAGACCACCAGAAGGTCAATCTGCACTAGCACCGCCCCAGGCAAGGATGGCGTCAGTGAAAACTTTAAAAAGAAGAAAGATACAGACACACAAGGCAGGCGAAGGGAGCCAAGGCCTAGCCGAAGTCTCTATCCAGAGTCCCTACCCAGTGCACCAAAAGCATGTTACACAACATCCAGGATTCGAATTTCATCACTGAAGGTATTTATTGGATAAGTATAACAGTGCCATTATGACCACACCTTTACGTTATCATTAGTGATGAGCAAACTGTTTGATGCTCAGGTGCTCATGTGACGCCCTGGACCCCAGGGGTCACAGGTAATTACATCGGCCACATACACACACACCCCCGCCTCCTGTGAGGTCACACACATGTCACCCGAAAGGGAGACCTGATGCCTCCCTCAGGGCTAGTAGAGCACACCAGGTGGGCGGAGTCAGGCGGAAAGACACGCCCACCGAGGAAACTACTGTCCTGGGGCAGGAAGTTCAAGCAGAGTAGTTTGTACAGTGACAGTGAGTGGTAGTGGAGCAGCTGTCAGGGACCCGGGTAGGAGCCTGGGCACCTTGGAGAACGTCAGGCAGGCAGACGGTGGTGGCCGTCTGCAGGAGTACCGGTACAGCAACCGTCGGAACCATACGGACCGGGCCTGGGTTGGAGCCCGCCGGTCCCAAACCGGGGAGTCAAACGTGTACCGGAGCACCAAAAGGAGGATACTCAGACCCCGTCCTATCTTAGAAGCCACTGAGTATAGGCAAATTGATCGATTGCTGGCCGGACCTCAGGGGTTCATCCACAACCAAAGTCCCGAAAGAAGGCAAAAGCCCACCGAGACCGGGTGAGCGCCACCGCCAAGGGCCAAACACCCGATGGGCCAGCGCCTGCGGGCAACTGAGGGCTCCTCCGGCAGCGAGGGCTCAATGCCGGGGAGCGGGCTACCACTGCTCAGGCAGGGGGGAGCCGAAACACAACATCTAGAGGTGCACGGGAAAAGGGGCCACCATCAACCCCGCAGAGGGACTTCAGCAGCCGGCCGCGGGAACCGACCAGACCCGAACTTTGGTTTACCAGTGACTCAGTGTGAATTAATTGTCAGTACACCAGTGCCATCCAGGCACGACACACTACTCCGCGGCACGGCGCCCTGCACCCCGACAACAGCATCAAATAACCCTTACAGTCCCCCACCGGGCCCCGGGACACACTGCCCCTACCCACGGAGGGGCTAACATCTCGGCTGCGGCCGCAACACCGATCCCGGACGAGCCCGCCATCATTTCAGCCACAGCGGTGGTGTGTCTCCCGTCACTATGACCCGTGGGTGGCGTCACGACCCGTTACATGACCACCAACCCCCTACACTGCCTCCCCGTTTTAACAAGAGCAACGTGGCCCCCGGTCCGGAGGCGCTCGTGCCACCGACAACCCGAGCCCAGACCTCGAGCGGCTCGGCCCGAGCAAGCGAAGGAAGCGGCCGGGCCCCTCTCAGGGCGGTACACTCATAATGAGTATTTTGATGCTTGGGTGCTCAATACTTGTTTACAGAGTATAATGGAAGTCAATGGGGATCTTGAGCATTTTTCCGGAAGATTTTCTGGAAGAATGCTTGAGTTCCCAATTGACTTCCATTATACTCGTTAAGTTAGCACCCAAGTAGCCAAGCACCAAACAGTTTGTGCATCACTATTTATTATGCATAGTTCTGATGACATATTCTTTTTAAAGGAAAATGCCAAATAATAATACCTTTAAAGAATAGCTCTAGTGATATGCTAATATTCTGTGTAGATTCAAGTTTTCACTCTATAATAAAAAAAACGAGTGCTCTGTGATCCACAATCCATTCATTTTGAGATTGTAAACTATTCATTCTATGAGATAAAATATTTTTTAAAAAACTTGGCAGGGAAATGCTTTACATCACAAAAAAAATCAGATATAATCCCATGCTATCCTGTCTATATACACTCTTTTGCGTCCTCCCCGACCCAGGAGATGTGGTAGATCAGATCATGTCCCTGTACGGTCAGACACGGCCATTACACAGTACACAGCAGGGACACATATATAAGATTATCTCAGAGCAGGAAAAGTTTATTTAAACACATCCTATTGTGGAAATTATTATTATTATAAGATCTATTGATTAAAATCAACTTTGAAATTAACGTTTGATCGTGGGAAAACCCTTTTAAATTTGTGCTCCTTGCTGATTTTGGCTGCAGAGAAGATGGCAAGAATAACTTTAAAATCCTGTTCACAAAGGGAATTATATGCTGCGAATGTTTTCTTTCAAAGTAAATCTATGTTTGCTTGACGTATTAAAGTCCAACATGTGTTATCTCTGGCGGAAATCATAGGTTGCTCCTGCCGTGGATCTGAGAATTAGCTGTATTCAATGTGGCTATTATCAATGTCCTGAAAATCTCCCAGGTTTTTTTGTGCAGAATCTGCTAAATATTTATCTTTAAGGCTATGTGCCCACGGGGACAGTGTCCTGCGGATATATCCGCAAGACATTCCGCAGGTGCTCCCAGGAAACCGCACCATAACTTCTGTCTGTTTCCATGCTGCGGAATGTCGTGCGGATATCATGCGGGCATTCTGCATTGAGGATACAGTACCATGGCTTCGGCACTGCATCCTCAATGCAGAACAAGTGCTGCAGTGATCGGGAGCTCATATTCACCTCCATCACGCAGCACCTCGCTTTCCGGCAGCCGGGTCACTCTCTCGGCGTCTTTAGGAGAAGGTGGGCGGGCCTGAACTAGCTCCGGCTGTCACATGACCGGAGCTCGTGCAGGCTCCGCCCACCTCTTCCTTCCAGACCTGGATTCACCGCGCTCCTGTACACCGGACGGAGAAAGTGACTCCGGTGAGGCAGGTAAGTATATGGGACCCTGCGGAGAAATCCGCAACAATAATTGACATGCTGCAGATTTTTCCGCACGATTTCCGCTGCGTAAAAATCTGCAGCGTGGGCACAGCATTTCCCAAATGCCATAGAAATGGCTGGGGAGTAGCTGTGCTGCAGATTTCTGTAAAATCCTCGGCTTTTCCGCGAGAAATCCGCGGCAAAATCCGCGCATTTTCCGCAGCGTGGGCACATAGCCTAAGATTTATTTTTTTTACCTCCTCTAAAAAATTTTTGTTACCTGTGATTTTTGTAGCCAACAACATAACATGCAAGGAATGTGGATTTTATACGGATTTTAGTAAATCTATGTGAAATAATCATTATATGAACAACGCCTAAGTATTATTGCAGATTTTGTCAAAGGACTTAGCAGTATAGGCACTTTACTGATATAACAAAAAGTGTTTGGTGCCATGTCCGGAGTCACAGAGTCACTTTCTTCAGGCTAAAGTATAAGGCCTCAATTTTGAGTGTCACCAATGGGAATCTTCTCTAGGTTTTATGGAATCTGGATTTCTAGCTATATTAATGATTAGAAGTAGGGGCTCTTCTCTTCCCATTACTTCCTAACAGCTAAAACTCTGAGCTGAGTACAGAACTGCTCTTGGAACAAAGGGACACAATGAGATTAATTGGCTTCCCTATTGTTAAGTTTCGGAGTTCTCCCTGAGCCTCGATCTGCCCTTGCCCCGTCCTCATCCCCTACAAGTGGTGTCAGCTGACTCCTCGGCGCCACTTGTCTGTTGCTCCAGGCGCTTGGCTGCTAGGCGTCAGGTGTCTAGGATATTGAGTCATCCTGAGCCTAAGTCCCCGTTTTGCCCTACCGCGCATGTGCGAGTTCCCGCTGCCTATCCAGGATCCAAGTGAGGGATTCCCGCTACTGTGCATGCACGTGACATCACCAGTGACACAGCGACTACTGATTGGCTGTCACGGACATCAGCGGTGACGCGGCGGCTGCTGATTGGTCGTCGATGACATCATTGGTGATGTGGCGCAGCTAATTGGCTGGCAACATTGACATCTGGCGTCTGGCTTGGGGCAAGCTATAAAGGACCATGGGCGACGCGAGCGTCATTATTGCTTTAGTGACAGGCTGTGCAGGTCAATCATAGCATCAAATAGCCCTGCAGTGTTTGTGGCAGGGTTGCAAGTGGTTATAGCAGCTATAGGCAGGGTTAGGGATCCAATGTCCGTTGCACCAAGATTCACGGCGAGGCACACCCAGGGTCAGCTAACCCGCTCCTGTCCTACCGAACCATCCCTACCTAGGCAGTCCAGTGATGTCAACTGGGATGCATCCTTGGTCCGGCTGTGCTCCCTACGCACATGGCTGATCCTCTCAGGTGTCTCTGTGCTACTTATAGGGGAGGTCCTATACCCGGTGGTGTGCGGTGAACACCACTGATTGTGTTTGTGGTTTTTGTGTCTCTCTGAAGTTGTGTTGTCCGGCCACCTGTCTCTCTGTCGCTTTGTCATCTGCCCGGAGGACCTCGGGAGACGTTTGAGCTATTATTAGTTTTGCTCCAGTCATCCCCTGTAACAACTATGTCTTTATATTTTTTTTTTGTTGTTGTTTTTTGCTTTTTGTTTTTAATTCTGTGACATAAATTACTAATAATATATTTTTTTATTCCTGAGACATAATTTACTACTACTACTAATACTATAGATATTTTTTTATTATTATTTCTATGATCATTTACTAATAATAATTTTATTTCAGTGACATAATTTACTAATACTATTTTTTGTGTGACATCATTTACTAATACTATTAAACTAGGGTTACATGACATTAAAAACGCAGTGGCGCAGTACAACATTGCGTCTAGTGTTTGACAATGAGGTTGCATTGTGACCAGTGATCGACTGCAGAAATCAACAAAACATTTCCCAGAAATCTAAATCTTTAAAGATTTTTGGTCATAAGTCGCTCACAGTTTTACGATCATAGACATGTAGGATTCAAATTTCTTAGACTTAAAGGGAACCTGACCTGGTTTTTCCCCTATAAACTGCGGCCACCACCAGTAAGTTCTTATATACTGCATTCTAAAATACTATATATAAGAGCCCAGGCCGCTCTATATAACCCAAAAACAGTTTTTATTATACTCACCTGCAGGGTGGTCGGGTCCGATGGGAGTCGCTGGTCTTGATCCAGCAACTCTTCTCTACTTTCAATCGCCGTCCTCTTTCCCTGCACCGTGTAGATGACACGTCCAGTTCTTTGTAATTTGCTTGTCGTTAACATGTCTAACTATGCTGTGATTGCAACTAAAAATGAAAAGTCACAGAACTATGGAAAGTTCATTGTTGAGGTGTGTATACTCTGTAGATGCTAAGTAGCAGTCTAACAAGATAAGACCAAACGTAATTTATAAAAATCTGACTTGGAATTTGGGGTTTTCTGCAGCTTAGGCTGATTTCACACATTTGGCTTTTCACCGGTTTGCCGAATTCAGCTCACGCCAGTACAGTGTATACAGTACAATGGCAGCGCTGCAACTTCCAGGCCACATGCTCCGGTCACATAAAAGCATGTGACCGGCACTTGTCGCGCTGCCATTGTACTGTATACACTGTACTGGCGTGCGCTGAATCCGGCAATCCGGCGAAAAGCCGTATGTGTGACACTAGCCTTAGTAAGTGCTTTTCTTAGTGCCCTATAACTGCCACTACAATTGAGAAACATCGTACTTGATAGTTGATGATACACAAGGAAATGTATATAAATGAATCAGGCCTGGTCTCCACCAAGATGGAAAATGCTGATTATTTTCAAGCTCACTTATTACATTTCATTAAAATGAGGTCCAATATCTTTGCATTGGCCAGGACTGGCTTACCTCTGTGTTTCCTTTCTGGAAACATACAGTGGACACGGAAAGTATTCAGACCCCTTTAAATTTTTCACTCCTTGTTTCATTGCAGCCATTTGGTAAATTCAGAAAAGTTCATTTTTTTCTCATTAATGTGCACTCTGCACCCCATCTTGACAGAAAACCCCCCAGAAATGTAGACATTTTTGCAAATTAATTAAACAAGAAGAACTGAAATATCTCATGGTCATAAGTATTGAGACCCTTCATCTTTCCTTCAATTACAACCAGTTGTCCTGTCTGCAGCTGAAAACCACCCCCATAGCATGATGCTGCCACCACCATGTTTCACTGTTGGGATTGTATTGGGCAGGTGATGAGCAGTGCCTGTTTTTCTCCACACATATCGCTTACAATTATGACCAAAAAGTTATATCTTTGTCTCATCAGACCCGAGAATCTTATTTCTCATAGTCTGGGAGTCCTTCATGTGTTTTTTTGCAAACTATGTGGGCTTCTATATGTCTTAAACTGAGGAGAGGCTTCCGTCTGGCCACTCTGCCATAAAGACCCAACTGGTGAAGGGCTGCAGTGATAGTTGACTTTATGGAACTTTTGCCCATCTCCCTCCTGCATCTCTGGAGCTCAGGTACAGTGATCTTGAGGTTCCTTTTTACCTCTCACCAAGGCTCTTCTCCCACAATTGCTCAGTTTGGCTGGATGGCCAGGTCTAGGAAGAGTTGTGATGATCCCAAACTTCTTCCATTTAAGGATTATAGAGGCCACTGTGCACTTAGGAACCTTTTAGTACTTCAGAAATTCTTTAAATTCTTTTGTAACCTTGGCCAGATCTGCATCATGCCACAATTTTGTCTCTGAACTCTTGGGCAGTTCTTTTGACCTCATGATTCTCATTTGGTCTGACATACAGTGTGAGCTGTGAGCTCTTATATAGACAGGTGTGCGCCTTTCCAAATCAATTAAAAGTTTAATTAAACACAGCTGGACTCCAATGAAGGAGTGGAACCATCTCAAGGAGGATCACAAGGAAATGGACAGGATGTGACTTAAATATGAGTGTCTGAGCAAAGGGTCTGAATACTTATGACCATGTGATATTTCAGTTTTTCTTGTTTAATTAATTTGCAAAAATTTCTACATTTATGTGTTTTCTGTCAAAATGGGGTACAGAATGCACATTAATGAAAAAAATGAACTTTTTTGAATATAGCAAATGGCTGCAATAAAACAAAGAGTGAAAAATTACTTTCTGTATCCACTGTATGTACTATTACGTGTCTGATTTTACTATATAAAATAAATAAATCCATACAGATGTGGTCAACGTTATTGGCACAGTTGAGTGTTTATTAGTGTAAGGCTATGTGCGCACGTTGCGTAAATTCATGCAGTTACGCTGCGCTTTGTAGCGCAGCGTAACTGCATGAGTCCTGCGTCCCCTGCACAGTCTATGGAGATTGTGCAGGGGCCGTGCGCACGTGGCGTTTTAGAGCGCAGCGCTTCGGCTAGTGCCGAAGCGCTGCGCAAAAAGAAGTGACATGTCACTTCTTCCGTGCGCTTTGCCGGCAGCTCCTGCTCTGTCTATGGCAGGAGCTGCAGGCACAGCGCACGTTCTCGCCGGCACCATGCGCTTCAGAACGGAGCTTTTCAGCTGCGCTCTGAAGCGCACCTTTTACGGTGCTGGGCTGGTACGCAACGTGCGCACATACCCTAAGTATCATCAGTATCTTCAGAACTTAGTGGATATGAACCATATGTGCATCAATAGAATATTTTAAAAGCATGTCAACATACTTTCAACAAAAACATTGATATGTCACTATACATGCAGTAATTAAAGTAATTAAAAAAAAAAACCCGAGAAACATAAGATATGACATGGTGAGGATTAACGGCACGCTTCCCAATTACTTGGTTGCACAACATTTGGCAGGAATGACAGCCTCCAGGCGCTTCTTGCACCTGTTTGCTGCTTGCTTCTTCCACTGCATTTTTCTCAAGCTCTCGACTGTTCCTTTTTGCGTTAGTAGCATTTCTCTCTTGTTATTGGATTTAGATCAGGACATCATAGGACAGTATAAACGTTCAAGGCCTCCAATCCTGCAGACAGGAAAGCAGCCCCTCTGCCTTATGGCTCCTCCACCATGATTCACTGCATGCGAAATGCACTGTTCTTTTATAG
Source organism: Anomaloglossus baeobatrachus (assembly GCF_048569485.1). Classification (NCBI taxonomy): domain Eukaryota; kingdom Metazoa; phylum Chordata; class Amphibia; order Anura; family Aromobatidae; genus Anomaloglossus; species Anomaloglossus baeobatrachus. The sequence goes on along the minus strand of NC_134353.1, from coordinate 889,855,313 downwards.
GTTTTATTTTATTGTCTTACAACCAAACTTGAGCTCCATTCTAGCATAATGTTTCATTTATCAATCTTTCAAAAGGATTATGGTTGTCTGTGGAACTTTCAGTGAAGTTCAGTCCCCTTTTTATGCATTTCCTAAAGTAGTGGTGTCCTCCTTAGCCTTCACCCATGAAGTCCTGGTTTGCACAGTGTGTGGCAGTATGTCATTGAAAACATCACTCCAGGTATCTACAGATCAACCTGAAGGGCCATGGATGTTGGAGATGGGGTTTTTTTCACATTTCAAAACATTTTTCATAGGGTTCGCTAACTAATTTTACTTTCCAGCGCATCCAGGAAGTTTCCACAAATTGCAAACTTCTTGTTAACATTTCATTTTGAACCTTTGACGCCAAAATACCAAGGTCTTTGGATATAGTCTTGCACCTTTTGAGACTGCTTGTGCTTTGTGACAATAACATTTCTGGTATGTTGAGACAGATCTCTTCTATTTGTTCCTTGTTTGCAATGCTATAAGAAAATTTGTCCTTTTTAAACATCAAAACCACCATGGATAGGTTAGTTATTATTATGTGAATACTGACAAGGTTAGTCTAAGTGAGCCTAATTTCCAGTTAATTACAGGTGAGGACAAATTCACACATCAGTGTTTCCTGGTCCGTACTTGGACTGTGATGAACAGACTAGCCATGGTTCTCTTGACGCGAGCTTGGCAGCGTCATAGGAATATATCCAACTGTCAGGTTTGGTTCAGGGACCTGCAGCTAGTCCATGCACCAAATTCGAGTGGCATAAAACACTTTGAAAAGACACATTTTTGCACAACGTAAAGGTTCGCAAATGTTTTGTGACTTTTGGCATTGTAATGCCAGTTTAAGACAACTCTGCCAAAATGGGTAGACCTGCTGACTGACAAGGTGTGACTACTCTCACCCTCCAAATTCATTAAAACTGGTGGCATTTCTTTCAACCAAAATGTTACTCCGGTCTCCAATTGGAGTAACATTTCAGGCATGGCGCATATCACTGATAGGATGTGCTAAATTCATTTTAATGAATTTGGAGCATCCTATTCATGCATGCTCGTCATTTGTGCACACCCCAAAATACTTGTGAAACCTGGACCAAACTCTGGTGGTAAAAACTGACTGACTACAATGATACTTTCAAATAAGAAATTACAAACTTGGCATTTAAAGGGAACCTGTCACCAGATTTTTGGCTTCTAAACTAAAACTAGCACCTTAAAGGGTTGTTTCACTACTCTGCAATAGTGACCATATCTCTGTAAAACTGATAGGGAAGGCTTTTTCTAAATACCTTGATCAGTCAATTCTGCCTGTGAGTGGCACAATCATGGTCCACTCATCCCCATAAAGTGACCCCCAGGGCTCTGTGATATCTGGGATCCGGTGATGTCATGTCAACGTCCAGTTGACCCGACATCACCAAGCCTGGCCCCAGTCTCCCTGAGTGGCTGGTCTGTGGGCAGCGTTTCACCGCTCTTCATAGCCCAGCATCACATTGAAGCATGTCGTTCACTCGCTCCCTCACTGCAGAGTGCTGCGAGCAGGAGCAGTGCTGGGCTGTGACGCTGGACTGTGACAAGTGGTGAAACTGCCCACAGCCCAGGCACTCAAGAAGACTGGGGCCGGTCGTGGTGATGTCATTTCAACTGGAAGTTGACGTGACATCACCGGATCCCTAAGGTCACGGAGCCCCGGGGTTCACTTCATGGGGATGAGCGGACTGCGATAGCACTGCTCACAGGCGGAATTGGCTGAACAAGGTATTTTGAAAAAGCCTTCCCTATCTCAAGGTATTTTGAAAAAGCCTTCCCTATCTCAAGGTATTTTGAAAAAGCCTTCCCTATCTCAAGGTATTTTGAAAAAGTCTTCCCTATCAGTTTTACAGAGATGTGGTCACTAATGCAGAGTAGTGAACCCTTTAAGGTGCTAGTTTTAGTTTAGAAGGCCAAAATCTGGTGACAGGTTCCCTTTAATTGCCGAGTTTGTAATTGTAATTTCTCATTTGAAAGTTTCATCGTAGTCAGTCATTTTTTACCATCAGAGTTTGGTCCGGGTTTCACCAGTTTTTTGGAAGAGAAACAGACAAAAAAACAAAGTTCCTATGTAGCGGTCCATGAAAAATGTTATGGCAGCCAAGTGTCTGATTTTTAGTTACGGATCACAGACTTGCATTACTAATTTTATCCTGACACTTGGATCAATGATAGACACGTCTCTGCCATTTGTCGAGGACCGAGCAGTCTGCGGAAAATATCAGACATGTGAACGGTCCCAGTCACTATTATAGGTATGAGTTACATCCGTGAGCAATACAGTAAGTTTATGCAAAAAAATGGATGTGTAAATAAGCCCTAAATCTGTATTGCAACTAAACAAAATCCAGCATCATATATTCCTCTTTAAGATGCACAGTAGCCTGCTGTCAGCCATTGAGAAAATTCAGTATTTAATTGGTAAGCTTAAAATAGTAAAAATCGCGATTTCTGACAACTTTCATCTTATGTTTGTTACCAGCATTAGGCACAATAATGTTAGAAGCAGTCTGAAGACATCATCGATGGGTGGGATTTTTGAATTCTTGAATTCGGCATTGTGCTAATTACCAGACTGAATAGTGGGGAGTACCATGGACAGTTGCCAGTATGAGCCCTACCATAATTGTAGACACATGAGTACCGTATTTTTCGGACTATAAGACGCACCAGACCATAAGGCGCACCCTGGTTTTAGAGGAGGAAAATAGGGAAATAAAATTTTAAGCAAAAAATGTGGTCATGACACACTATTATGGGACGAGGATCTGCTGCTGACACTGTTATGGGGGTAATGTCCCCAAATTCTCTACTAAGGTACCCCATCATGGTAATGATCCTCCTGCCTTGTATAAGATCCCCATTCTTGTATATATATGTCCCTCATCCTGGTATGTGCCCACATCCAGGTACCGTATATGCCCCAATCCAGGTATATGCCCACATCCTGATATGTGCCCCCATCCTGCTATATACCCCCATACAGGTATATGGCCCACATCCTGTGGCACACAAAAAAATAAACGTTTATACTCACCTTTCCTCACTCCATGCAGCATCGCTCGTCTTCTTGTCTGCAGCAGCGCCGCGGGCCTGTGTGGAGCCTTGCGCACAGCGATGATGTCATCGCTGTACGCACCGCTCTCCACACACATCAGCAGGCCGGCAGACAGGAGGACATCGCGATGCTGCAGGGATCAGTGGCCGGGGAGTATACTTATTCACTGCCCCTGCGCTGATGATGATATGCGGGGGGGCAGTGAATATAGCCACACATGATCACTCCAGGCTGTAGTTGCCAGGGATGATCACGCGGGCCGGCTGTTAATTATGCGCGCTCCCCCCACTCATCATCCCGCCCACCTCTCAGTGCCGGCTTTAGGACTGAGAGATGATGGGCAGAAGGATGCAGTTCATATGAGAGGCTAATGAGCGGGCCCACGTGGTCACGGTAGGCGCTGTTACAGCCTGCTCATGCTGCAGATGAACCGCTCCACCGCAGCACCACATTCCGCATTCACCGTAGCATACATTCGGACTATAAAACGCAACCCCCCGCTTTCCCCCAACATTTGGGGGGGAAAAAGTGCGTCTTATAGTCCAAAAAATACGGTAAATCACCTTTCTTCTTTAAATACTATGCTGTCTCCTCGTAGTTGTTTAGTTTCTTGCTTTCGCCAACAAGACCTGCAGCGTTTAGCAGATTTAGTTTTAATAATACATAATAGTGTACTTTACCTCCAGAATCCAATGTACCGTATAATAAATTTTACGCAGACGAGACACGCATTCACTAATGAGACAGCACTGTGTGGCATGCAAAATCTTGTGTAGACGGATCAAACAAATGTCAGCTGGAGTAAGTAGCTCAGATGTTGACAATGTACAACACAACGCTTTTTGGGTACAGGATTTAGTCGAGAAAATGTGCAGCTCGTACATTATGTATATACCGTACTGCAGAGAGCTTCATATAAATATTGTAATATTTATCATTATGTATAAACTGAAGTACAAGTTTCCAATTCTTTTCGAATTCCGGGGAGACCTCTGGCAAGTCTGGGACAAGAAGGTCACAATGCTTTATGCACAGGTCTGCAGCTTGTGTTTAAGTGTATCTGCTTTCTTTTAGTCCTGTAAGAGATAATGACTCTTCCTATCTGGTAATCCTTTGGAGTCCAAATCTCAGGTGTGATCACTCCTCTTTGCTATAAAAAGTCATATGTCTTATCATCTGATGCTGGTTATAGAATTTTCATTGTTATGCTGACCACTTTATAAGGAGTCAGTCTCTAGAAGAAGCTGAGGAGTCATGAAAATTGCAGCTGTGGTGTATAAGTGCATTGGAGGAGTTGGAGTGTATTCCTTTTGTTTCCATTTTCCCCCATCTGTCTCCCTTGCTTTGTTTTGTATTATTGCAGTGGGGAGACTGGTGCTCTCACGGGTCTTGCCACTAGCCAGGGTGAGTTCAGGGCAAGCGAGGGCCTAGGCCTGTGATTGGTGACGAGGGGGAATGACCTTAAGTCTCTCTTTCTTGTCAAATTGCAAACTTTGTATATTGACCAAAGGGCTTAATATAGCCTAGTCTGAATCGGCCAGAATAGAATAAAAGGAGTTCTGCATTTTCCATAGTTGAACCCGAGTCTAATGTGTAACGCCTGCCTGGATCCACAGACTCAGACGGGCTGTAATGGACAGGCTAGAGGGAAGCCACTCACTAACCAGGACCCCTAGAACCCTGAAACCCTTTAACCCCTATACAGGGATTTGGAATTACACAGGGCCCTGGTGATCACTACTTGTGGAAGGCTGCAGTCCGATCAGAGTAGTAGTCAGGCAGGGTCGGACCGGGAAATGCAAAACAGGGGCAGAATCACGCAGGCAAGCATGTAATCAGAAAACAAAGCAAAGCTCAAATCCAGATCGGGCAGTGAGGTACAAATACCGCAGGCAGGAGGGTAGTTAGGAAACAAGCAGAAGTCAGAACACCAGATCCACTAAACAGAACAGGGCGGGACAAGAACCAGGAATACAGAACTATCTCTGGCAGTGGTCAGCAGACAGGAGGGGAAATAAGAAGGGTGTGGTGTATTCCCATTGGTTGTAGCTGAATGATGATGACTTCAGCCTAGACACATGCCACCTACAGTCAGCCAGTGCTCCTGCAGATCCCAAGGAAACCCAGCCCAGTGGATGAGTGGAGCCTGCGTCCACCAGCGCTGCTGGCATCGACTCTTCTCCCATCACCAGCACTATCCACGGCAGCAACACAGTGTCACCTGGTGATTGAAGTAGAAGTTGTTTAGTGATGAGAAATCTAGCATGAAAGTCATATGCAAATCAGGTTGGAAGTGCTCTGTGGGTGTGTCCAAGTGCAGTTACGCGCTCCCTGTTCACCTCTAACCTGGCTTCTATACTAGACTATGACAGGTCATATCTTACGGGTGGAGTGGCCTGAATCCAGCTAAAACCCAGATTTTAAGTTTTGCTTTCAATACTTTTCTTTTAAAGACTTTTAACTTTGCAAAGTCTGATTTCGTATCCAGAACAAACCAGTAAATCTGCAAGAAATCCCCAATAAAATCCGCCAGTGTAACATGACGACTTTGCAAAGAATTTCGATGTGGATTTCACTCTTGACAAAACAGTGAAAGTAGCAACAAAAATCCAGAACTTTTGTACTGGTAAAATAGAGTAGATGGAGATTTGCGCCAAATCCATCTTAATACTTTTTACAGGATTTGTATGAGATTTTGGTATATTGCTATATCCTTTTATCGTACTGTACTTTAATGTGAACATGACCTAAACCTGGCCCTGATTTACACAATAACTAATACACTATTGGAAGTCTGGGCATAATAATCTGTAATATCAATATTAGTAATTTGTCATTGATTGAAATGATGTCACATGATGTGAGCGGATCTTCATTATCTTTGATGATCTTTACACAGAGAATACCCAGAGATTAATGGGGTTTTATCATGAAGAAGTTAATTTTAATCAATTGATCTTGGAATAATAATGATTTCCGCAATTGGATGTGTGGAAAAAAATGATAATCTTATATATGTGCACATGCTATTTACTGTGTAATGGCTGTGTCTGACCAAATCCCTTTGATGTGGTCTTATTTCTGATGGTCCTGAGGAAGGGAGCAGAGCTCCTGAAACACGTAGACCTACGCAACAGTAAAGATACATGAATCTGATCTTCTGACTGGTGATCATTGGCGCGGCATTACAAACCCGTCTTCTACCTGTCTCTGTTATCTCCTAGACCAGGGAGGATGTGAAAGAGAGTATAGCTGATACTTTCTGTGAGTTAAAACATTTTTTTAAAAACAAGCAGGGAAATGTTTTACTTCACAAAAACAATCAGCTGTGATTCCGTGCTGTAATGTCTTTATACTCTTTTGCGCCCTCCCCTATAGTATGATCAGACCATGTTCCTGTACGGTCAGACACGGCCATTACACAGTACATAGCAGGGGCACATATATAAGATTATCTCAGCACAAGGACATTTTTTTAAACGCATCCAATTGTGGAAATGATTATTATTCCAAGATCTATTGATTAAAATAAACTCTAAAATGAACTTTGCTCATGGGAAAACACCTTTAAGTAGAAGTTGTAGTTATAGATACAGCAGCTTCTTCTCAGTAATCTCATTAAAGGACATAGTATGGCTCCTGGCCAAAAAATCTACTCAAGTAGAACCAGAGCTACAGCAAATGGTAATTCAATGTGAAATATCATCTGCTCTGTCAGGGTATAGCACACTTTATGTACATCTTGATTAATAACAACGTTTAGTTTAAATTGTCCTGAGTTTGGCCCAAATTTTCATGTCATAACTGCTACGTATCAGCAGATAGTGCTATTCTTCTCATCTTTGAAGGCCTGTCTCCCATTTGCTCATCGTCACCCTGAATATGTTTAGTGGTTGTGTAACGGTAGGTGGTGCACATGGTTGGCACCATATTATGGAGATCCTTTGGTGGGTCGTTCGCAGCAGGGCTAATTCTTGCTTTCCAGCTGTCTTAGAAAAAAAATAAAATGGCTTCCTTCACCAAACTCATAACCCAGTGGTGTGAGGTAAGAGGATAACATCTCCTTGAGTGACGTGAAGGCAATTCACACTACATTACACACCAATAATTGACTGATGAGCTACATGGACTTCTCAGGTCTTCTGAAATGTTTACAGATATTTATTTGCTTTGTATTATTTTTTTCAATTTCATCTGCTATTTCTAATTTGCCTTATATGCTGGGGACCTCTGCTCTAAATAATGGACTAGTGACATAAATGGCACTTGCAGTGATTTCCATTGTCTGCTTCCCAATCCAACAATGTGGTGCTGATTTTTCCCTCCAAAAATAAGTAAAATAAATCAGAAATCTAAAGGCTACTTTACACACTGCGATATCGGTCCCGATATCGCTAGTGTGGGTACCCGCCCCCATCTGTTGCGCGACACGGGCAAATCGCTGCCCGTGTCGCACAACAGCCGTCACACATACATACCTGTCCGGCGACGTCGCTGTGACGGGCGAACCGCCTCCTTTCTAAGGGGGCGGTCCGTGCGGCGTCACAGTGACGTCACTGAACCGCCGCCCAATAGCAGCGGAGGGGCGGAGCTGAGCGGGACGTAACATCCCGCCCACCTCCTTCCTTCCTCATAGCGGCCGGGAGGCAGGTAAGGGGAGCTTCCTCGTTACTGCGGCGTCACACGCAGCGATGTGTGCTGCCGCAGGAACGAGGAACAACCTCGTTACTGCTGCAGTAACGAGATTTGAGAATGGACGCCCATGTCGCCGATTAGCGATTTTGCACGTTTTTGCAACGATGCAAAATCGCTTATCGGTGTCACACGCAACGACATCGCTAATGCGGCCGGATATGCGGCACGAATTCCGTGACCCCAACGACTCCGCATTAGCGATGTCGCAGCGTGTAAAGCCCGCTTAACAGTCTGCTCACATTTCATTTTCCCATTTCGTGTGGTATATGTGCATTAACTCAGCATATGGTAAAAGGTGACATGAAACACATATAGCACATGGCTGGCATCCATGTGACATGTACCGGAAATGGATACACCATTCCAACCATTCCAGCATGCCAGTGAGGAGACTAAGCTGCGGCTTAAAAGTCTCCGCAGGCTGGAATGGTGTGTCAGTCTCCGTAAGAAGACTACGTCTTCACGCTGCATCTTTTTGTGTTCACAAACTGCAGCCAAAACTGCACCTTGTCAGAGAGAGCCTGGAAATGTCACAAAAAATGCTTGTAATTATAGGTGCGTTTTTGCTGCTTTTTCAGTGCGTTTTTGGTGCGTTTTTCACAACCTGCGTTTTTGCTGCTTTTTTGTGACAAATGTTGACAAAAACGCAGGAAGAATGAACATGCTGCATTTTTTTTGTCACAAACTTTTGACAAATAAAACGCTGACAAATAAACTGCAATGTGCGCATAGCAAATCTGACTTCTCATAGACTTTGCTGGGAAGTCAAATGTCAGAAAGTTCTGACAACAAAACTGCAGCCAAAAACGCAGTAAAAACGCAGCAAAAAACGCAGCGCGCGCATGTAGCCCTAGCCTCTCATACAGCCAAATCAGGGACAACCATCTTGAAATACCGTTTCTGCAAATTGAGGTTCTGACCTAGTATAAATCCTAAGTCTTATGACAAGACTCATTAGAGGGTAACTTTGACTACTAGGATTGCTACTTCCAATAGGTGGCACTAGAGTTCATCTTCTTCTTCCCTGAAGAGACAATTTGAATATTTCCCAGAGGAGCATTGCAGCTTAAAAGTCTCCTCACTGGTATGCTGAAATGGTGTGTCAGTCTCTGTAAAGGGGGCTTTACACGCTGCGACATCGCTAATGTGGAGTCGTTGGGGTCACGGAATTTGTGACGCACATCCGGCCGCATTAGCGATGTTGCTGCGTGTGACACCGATGAGCGATTTTGCATCGTTGCAAAAACGTGCAAAATCACTCATCGGTGACATGGGGGTCCATTCTCGATTATCGCTACTGCAGCATTAACGATGTAGTTCGTCGCTCCTGCGGCAGCACACATCGCTATGTGTGACGCCGCAGGAACGAGGAAGCTCTCCTACCTGCCTCCCGGCCGCAATGCGGAAGGAAGGAGGTGGGCGGGATGTTATGTCCCGCTCAGCTCCGCCCCTCCGCTGCTATTGGGCGGCCGCTCAGTGACGTCGTTGTGACGCCGCACGGACCGCCCCCTTAGAAAGGAGGCAGTTCGCCGGTCACAGCAACGTCGCCGGGCAGGTATGTGTGACGGGTCTGCGCGATGTTGTGCGGCACGGGCAGCGATTTGCGGGGCGGGTACCCACACTAGCGATATCGGGACCGATATCGCAGTGTGTAAAGTAGCCTTAAGGGGAATAGCTTAACGTCTTAAGGGTACTTTACACTCTGCAATATCGCTATCAATATCCCTAGCGAGCATACCCGCCCCCGTCTGTTGTGCATCACAGGCAAATCGCTGCCCGTGGCGCACAACATCACTTACACCCGTCACACGGACTTACCTTCCCTGCGACGTCGCGGTGGCCGGCGAACCGCCTCCTTTCTAAGGGGGAGGTACGTGCGGCGTTACAGCGACGTCACACGGCAGCCGTCCAATAGAAGCAGAGGGGCGGAGATGAGCGGAACGAACATCCCACCCACCTCCTTCCTTCCTCATTGCAGCTGGCCGCAGGTACGAGGTTGTTGCTCGTTCCTGCAGTGTCACACATAGCGATGTGTGCTGCCGCAGGTACGACAAACAACCTCACTACTGAATAGACAACGATATTTGGTAAGTGAACGACGTCTCACATACCAATGTTTTTGCCTCTTTTGCGATCGTTTAAGGTCGCTCATACGTGTTACACGCTACGACGTCGCTAACGACGCCGGATGTGCGTCACAAACACCGTCACCCCAACGATATATCGTTAGCGATGTCGCAGCGTGTAAATGGCCCTTTAGCCTCTCATACAACCAGATGAGATTTCATACTTTGCACTGACGAGGGACAACCATCTCAAAACACCGTGTCTGCAAACTGAAGTTCTGATCTGGCATAAATCCTAAAGCAGGCTCTACACGCTGTGATCTCGCTAGCGAGATAGCAAGCGATTGTACCTGCCCCCGTCGGTTGTGCGACACGGGCAAATCGCTGCCCGTCGCGCACAACGTCGCTTACCCCCATCACACGGACTTACCTGTCCGGCGACGTCGCTCTGGCCGGCGAACCGCCTCCTTTCTAAGGGGGCGGTTTGTGCGGCGTCACAGCGATGTCACACGGCAGGCATCCAATAGAAGCGGAGGGGCGGAGATGAGCGGGACGTAAACATCCCGCCCACCTCTTCTTTCCGCATTGCCGGTGGAGGCAGGTAAGGAGATGTTCCTCGCTCCTGCGGTGTCACACACAGCGATGTACTTCCGCAGGAACGAGGAACAACATCGCTAATGAGAGGTAAACAATTTTTTGTTTTAGGAAGACCTCTCCGCGGCAAACTATTTTTGATGCTTTTGCGATCATTTTAGGTTGCACATAACTGTTACACGCTACGATATCGTTAATGACGCCGGATGTGCGTCACAAACAATGTGACCCCGACGGTAATTCATTAACGATATCGTAGAGTGTAAAGCCCGCTTAAGTCATGCAACAAGACTCGTTGGAGGGTCACATTGACTTCTAGGACTGCTTCCTCTAATAGGTGGCACCAGAGTTCATCTTCTTCCTCTCTGAAATGACAATTTGAAAATGTACCGGAAAAAGCACATGACACTGAAATGCATGGTTTTTTATGTGTTAAAGATGTGCAAAGATAGATAGATATATAGATAGATATATTCATAGCTACTTCGCTTGTATAGCTGTTTAGCCAAATACATAAATAGTTAAATGAAAAACAATACCCCCCATTTTTGAAAAACAGCGAGGGTAAAGCAGACAGCTATGGGCTTCAGCCCTCAGCTGTCTGCTGTACCTTGACTGGTTATCAAAAATAGAGGGGATTCTACACCATTTTTTAAAAATGTTTATTTGAATAATTTAAAAAGAAAACCGCACGGGGTCCCCCGATTCTTAATAAACAGCCAAGGCAAAGCAGACAGCTGGAGGCCAGTGTTATCAGGGTGGGATGGCCCATGCTTATTGGACCCTTCCCACTCTAAAAATAGCAGCCCACAGTTGCCCCAGAAGTGGTGCATCCAATAGATGCGCCAATTCTGGTGCTTTGCTCAGCTCTTTCAGATTTCCTTGGTGGGGTGGCAATTGGCGTAATGATTTATGGGATTGATGTCAGCTGTGAATTGACAGCTGGCATCAAGCCCAGGGGTTTATTTAAAAAAATAGTCCCCAGCTCTAGCCAACGATCACCAATTTATAAAAAAATAAATAAAAAAAGCCATGAAGAACCGACGTGGTCCAACAAATCCGAACTAGTCCACAAAAAGGAACCTGAAAGACATAAAATCAGAGAAGTAAAAAAATAAAGACAAGACACTGTCCCTTATTGACTAGTTTGTTCCCAAAAGAACTCGATGCAGACTACATGGAGGTTCCACGACATTCTCCGACTCAGTGTATGGTGCCTCAGTCAGAGAACAAAGCCTCATAGGATGTAACATCAGCCACTCCTGGGTCTCATGCTACACTCCGCGAGAGCCGGTGAGTTTGCTGAGCGATGAACTCGTAGGGTAACCGCAGATCACAGCTGTTGGGTCACATAGCAGGTAGCTTGAGAGCCAGCAGCAGTGACGAGTTGTGAAGTCATGTTAACGTAGTTCACAGCAGCTGGCTCTCACACTATCTTTTATGTGACCTGGTCGCTGTGAACTGTGGTAATCTTATGGTGTCACTGCCGTCAGCTCTTGCTCTACCTTGTACTGTATGTGACCCAGATGCTGTGAACTGCTGTAACCTTATAACGTCACTGCTCACTCGCCGTCTCTTGCAGAACACAGCATGAGATCCAGCAGTGGCTTCTGTTACAGCCTATGGGGCTTTGTTCTCTTAACGAAGCGCAAAACGTTGGGCGACTTAGTCTGGGAATGTTGAGGGACCTTCATGTGAACTACACCAGAGCTGCATTGGAGGTCTTTTGTGAATAAATTGGTGAACGAGGAATAGTGATATGACTTTATTTCTTTAATTCTCTCCTATTTTGTCTTTTACATTTACTTTTGTGTACTACTTTGGATTTGTTGAACTATTTCAGGGCTAGAGTTGGGGTGTGCTTTTTAAAATAAAATATTTTTTGTGTGATTTTTTTTTTTTTTGCCTTTACATCAATCTGCTAGATGCCTCTCTACAGTCATATGAAAAAGTTTGGGCACCCCTATTAATGTTAACCTTTTTTCTTTATAACAATTTGGGTTTTTGCAGCAGCTATTTCAGTTTCATATATCTAATAACTGACGGACTGAGTAATATTTCTGGATTGAAATGAGGTTTATTGTACTAACAGAAAATGTGCAATCCGCATTTAAACAAAATTTGACCGGTGCAAAAGTATGGGCACCTCAACATAAAAGTGACATTAATATTTTGTAGATCCTCCTTTTGCAAAAATCACAGCCTCTAGTCGCTTCCTGTAGCTTTTAATGAGTTCCTGGATCCTGGATGAAGGTATATTTGACCATTCCTGTTTACAAAACAATTCCAGTTCAGTTAAGTTTGATGGTCGCCGAGCATGGACAGCACGCTTCAAATCATCCCACAGATTTTCAATGATATTCAGGTCTGGGGACTGGGATGGCCATTCCAGAACATTGTAATTGTTCCTCTGCATGAATGCCTGAGTAGATTTGGAGCGGTGTTTTGGATCATTGTCTTGCTGAAATATTCGTCGCCTGCGTAACTTCAACTTCGTCACTGATTCTTGCACATTATTGTCAAGAATCTGCTGATACTGAGTTGAATCCATGCGACCCTCAACTTTAATAAGATTCCCGGTGCCGGCATTGGCCACACAGCCCCAAAGCATGATGGAACCTCCACCAAATTTTACTGTGGGTAGCAAGTGCTTTACTTGGAATGCCGTGTTTTTTTGCCTCCATGCATAACGCCTTTATCTATGACCAAACAACTCAATCTTTGTTTCATCAGTCCACAGGATCTTCTTCCAAAATGTAACTGGCTTGTCCAAATGTGCTTTTGCATACCTCAGGCGACTCTGTTTGTGGCGTGCTTGCAGAAACAGCTTCTTTCGCATCACTCTCCCATACAGCTTCTCCTTGTGCAACGTGCGCTGTATTGTTGACCGATGCACATTGACACCATCTGCAGCAAGATGATGCTGCAGGTCTTTGGAGGTGGTCTGTGGATTGTCCTTGACTGTTCTCACCATTCTTCTTCTCTGCCTATCTGATATTTTTCTTGGCCTGCCACTTCTGGGCTTAACAAGAACTGTACCTGTGTTCTTCCATTTCCTTACTATATTCCTCACAGTGGAAACTGACAGTTTAAATCTCTGAGACAACTTTTTGTATCCTTCCCCTGAACAGCTATGCTGAATAATCTTTGTTTTTAGATCATTTGAGAGTTGTTTTGAGGAGCCCATGATGCCACTCTTCATAGGAGATTCAAATAGGAGAACTACTTGCAAGTGGCCACCTTAAATACCTTTTCTCATGATTGGATACACCTGCCTATGAAGTTCAAAGCTCAATGAGGTTACAAAACCAATTTAGTGCTTTAGTAAGTCAGTAAAATGTAGTTAGGAGTGTTCAAATCAAGAAATTGATAAGGGTGCCCATACTTTTGCACCGGTCAAATTTTGTTTAAATGCGGATTGCACATATTCTGTTAGTACAATAAACCTCATTTCAATCCAGAAATATTACTGAGTCAATCAGTTATTAGATATATGAAACTGAAATAGCTGTTGCAAAAACCCAAATTGTTATAAAGAAAAAAAGGTCAACATTAATAGGGGTGCCCAAACATTTTCATATGACTGTATTACTAACACCTGGGTTTAATGCCAGCTGACAGCTAACAGCTGACATCAACCTCATAAACATTACCCCAATTGACACTGCACCAGGGCAATCTGACAGAGCTGGACAAAGCACCAGAATTGTATGTGCCACTTCTGGGGCAGCTGTGGGCTGCTATTTTTAGGCTGGGAAGGGCTAAATAATCATGGACCTTTCCATCCTAATAATACCAGTCTTTAGCAGTCTGCTTTTCCTTGGCTGGTTATCAAAATTAGGGGAGACCCCACGCCATTTGAAAAAAATTATTTAATAATTTTAAAAATGGTGTGCGATCCCCTCTATCTTTGATATCCAGCCAAGCTACAATAGACAAAAATAGGGGGACCCCATGCCATTTTTTAATTTAATTATTTATAGCTGTACAAGCTACAGTATGTATTTATTGATCCTTCCACATCTTTAACATAAACATTAATTTCAGTGTCATGTGTTTTTTTCCTGTACATATCACACGGATGCCAGCCTTGTGCTGTATGTGTTTCATCCATGTTGTCGGTAAAAAAGGACATTTTCATGTCGCTCACAGGGACACGAGGTCCGTGTGAAAACACAGCTTTGTGAAAATATGTGTATGAACATGTATCCAGTATGTGTGAAAACTGAAATCACAAGTGTACCCTAGACCAAGGGACACCGTAAAATAATATGTACCTTGTACTCTACAAACTGGAGGTCACAGATAGAAGAGGGCCCCTCTCCAAGAACTTCACAAGGTGTCTTTGTAGCCCAAAAGCTAATCATAATGCACAATTCCACCTGCTTTGGAGATGAAAATGGGCCCCTCACCTCTTGGGGCCCTTGTGCGACTGCACAGGCTGCACCAATGATATGTCCGCCTGTGACTCTACATATTTTACAGTTACAATGAATTGGCATGCGTGATGACTCTAGTAAGAGTTTTACTTTTTGTAAAAGTCCCACCCCTATACTTTTAACAGATTAAAAAAAGGTCTGAAGTACATTTCAGCCAAAACTTAAAACTTGATGAATTAGCGCGAAAACATCAGGAAACCTCCAACTTCCCCTAAAATGAGGAACACACAAATGAAACCTCGAACTTTGGATTTCGTAAACATTGGAGATGGCAATTTATCTATTTTGAAGGCAGACTTGCTTATCGTTTTTCGCATACTGCTTGGCTGATCTCAGAACATGAATTGATAGTTTTCATCATTGAGATTCTGTGTTTCTACAATATCTATTATGTGTAGACTTTATGTTTGTGCTAATAAATGAGAATGCGCCAGTGCTTTGTTTCCTGCTGCAACTAGAAAGGCTTTCAATAGCGGAGAACAATAGAGTTTCCGCTTCCCAATATTTTCTTGCAAAGCGAATTGATGTTTCAGATGTATTTGTTGTCGGAACAGATTGATGCTGCTTTAATATATTGAATAGTTGCTCTCTGTGAGCTCAAGATTGTAAATGAGAAATGTAAGTCAGCCTAAATATCTGTTTGACTTTAGTTGCTAGAGACTGGGATACAGCCAAGAATAATATTATAGCTGTGGAGGGAAGAGTTGGTATTGGATTTAGGAATATGTTTATAGAGTGAAGGCCAAAGATACAGCACCTCTAGGGTGAAGAACACGACCTAAAAGGTTCTCAGAAGGGAGGTCACATGAACTCCTTTTACTATAACAGTCTTGCACCCCTACAATCTATTTTAAAGTATGCCGCCCGACTAATCCACCTGGCCCCCCGCTACTCCTCGACCTCTTTGCCAATCCCTTAACTGGCTTCCCATTGCCCAACGACTCCAGTTCAAAACCCTAACCATAACTTACAAAGCCATCCACAATCTGTCTCCTCCCAGTCCCTACATCTGTGACCTGGTCTCCCGGTACTTACCCGCATATAACCTTCGATCCTCACAAGATCTCCTTCTTGACTCCACTCTCATCTCCTCTTCCCACCACCGCATCCAAGATTTCTCCCGTGCCTCCGCCATACTCTGGAATGCTCTACCACAACATATCAGACTCTCACCTACCTTGACAAGTTTCAAAAGGAACCTGAAGACCCACCTCTTCCGACAAGCCTACAACCTGCCGTAACCCTCAGTCTGATATAGCGCCGCACGACTATCTCTATCCTCACCTCCTGTATCCTCACCCAACCCTTGTAGACTGTGAGCCCTCGCGGGCAGGGTCCTCTCTCCTCTTGTACCAGTCTGTGCCTTGTTTTGTTTATGATTATTGTACTTGTCCCTACTATATATACCCCTTTTCACATGTAAAGCGCCATGGAATAAATAGCGCTATAATAAATAATAATAATGTAGACAGGTTTATCACACATACATTAAAGGGGTTGTTTAAAACTTGGACAACCCCATCTTAATCACTATGTGTCCCAAAAGTAAAATAACAGCTATACTCACCTCCACTGCCGATGCTGTTCCAGAGATGTCGGCACTGGTTCTCCCAGGGCTTGTGTGACATTTTTATTTATTGTGATTAGTGTAGCTAAATAGCAGCCGATTCACTGTCTCCTCCTTCAGGCAATTCAGACATCCTTGGAAGTGAGAGAGGAGGTGCAGTTCTAACTACCTCCAGATGTCAATTACATCTGATGGAGTGGACAGTGAAGCTTAATGGCCGCAGAGAATTTGTGAAATAATGTCATGTGAGCACCAGGAGAGCCAGTGCCAACATCGATTGATCGGCGACGAAACTGGAGGTAAGTATAGCTGTTATTATTTTACTTGGGGGGGAAACATAGTTATTTATAAGGGTTTGTCCAAGTAGTGGGGGGACAGGGAAGACAACCCAAATGGTACTCAATACACTTAAAGGTCATGGGACATTTTAGACAGGTTAGCTACAGTTTACCAAATATACTGTACCTCAAATATGGAGAAGGAAACCCAAAAATTATTCAGAGTACATGTAGCTCAATGTGACATGTAGACCTATCGTTTACTAAATATCTCTCAATAATGGAAATGGAAATCTAGCGGAGTTTTTATTCAAACTTTTCTATATCACATTTGAAAATAAATGGAGGAATTTGTTAATGGAGATATTACCATTCAATAGTAATCTTAAATGGGTTATCTGTGACTTTTTTTTTTCCTTTGGGGGTTAAACACATACCTCAGGCAGTGATTCTTCTGGTTCCTTAAACCTCACATTGACAGAGCAGCTCTTTCTCTTCCAATCTGCTCTGTCAACGCGACATCACTGCTGGCGTCCTGTAGATTGGTAGCCGGCTCCACACAGGCAAGAACAGACTGCTCTATTGACAAGATGTCAGAGGAAGCCGGAGAATTACCAGCAGGAATGGTCTGTGACTGGTCAGGAGAGATTGTCGTAGGGCAGAACAGACAAGTACGGTAGTTAGCAACTAACTGTAGGTAAGTTCTTATTCATTTACAAAAATAAAACTTAATATCCCCTTTAACCATGGTTTTATGCATCTGGTGCTGAATTAATCTTAATGTAGATTTATTGAGAGTTCTTTTTAAGAACTAAGGATTGAGTTGCACAATTTGCTTGACTTAATGCAGGGACATATTGAAATTGCATTTCCCATTGGTATCAAGAAGGACCAGTTGCGCTGTTGTAGTGCACCCATTGCGTAGCTCTCAGCATGGGCAGAATTCTCAACCCTGCTGTGGGTGGAGGCCAGCATGACTTTGGTTAGGGGGGAGGTGACACCAAGAGAGGGTGGGGGTTAAGGGACCGTTGGGGTTTATATAGGTCAGCCTGGGGGTGGAGGATCCCTTTGGCCTGTGCTCCCCTGGGATAGTGCCACCCACCCTCCCTATTGAGTGGTAGCTGGGTTATGGTGGCTGTCAGCAGTTGGAGTGGGTCCTCTAAGTTGGTATAAATTGTTACTGGGGGTTGATGGAGATATGGATCTCTTTAATTTGCCGGTATTGGTTGGTGGTCTGGTGATTTGGGGACCGCCAGCAATGGAATGCTGTGTTTTGTATTTATCCCTTCCCCCTTTTTCTATTGCTCTCGAGTTGGTGGTTATGGCTGGAAGTAAGTGTGGTTAAGGGGGAATTTAATGTTAATAAGCTTACTTTTATTATTTATTCACCAGATTTATGAGCTTCGAGGGTCACACCCAATCTACACTATTTTCTGACGTTTGTAAGTTAAATAAAAGGCTGCTGGGGCCATTTTATCCAATCCTGTTGTCTGTGTTTTATTTCAAAGCTATTAGGGGTAAGGGGCAAAAGAAAAGGTGAAAGGGTTGGGTCACCGGAACTCGACTATACCAAAGTCCCACAGCAGGTCTTTCCCTAAATCTAAGGGGTACTTTACACACTACGACATCGCAGGTGTGATGTCGGTGGCGTCAAATCGAAAGTGACCCACATCCGGCGTCGCTGTCGACATCGGAGTATGTGAATCCTTTTTACTACGATTAACGAGCGCAAAAGCGTTGAAATCGTATGATCGGTGTAGCGTCAGTCATTTCCATAATTTCGGAAGGACCGATGTTACGATGTTGTTCCTCGTTCCCCTGCGGCACCATACATCACTGTGTGTGAAGCCGCAGGAGCGAGGAACATCGCCTTACCTGCGTCCCGGCTGCAATGAGGAAGGAAGGAGGTGGGCGGGATGTTTACTTCCCGCTCATCTCCACCCCTCCGCTTCTATTGGCCGCCTGCCGTGTGACGTCGCTGTGACGCCACACGACCTGCCCCCTTAGGAAGGAGGCGGGTCGCCGGCCAGAGCGACGTCGCAGGGCAGGTAAGTGCATGTGACGGTGCTGTAGCGATAATATTCGCTACGGCAGCTATCACAAGATATCGCAGCTGCGACAGGGGGCGGGGACTATCGCGCTCGGCATCGCAGCATCGGCTTGCGATGTCGTAGTGTGCAAAGTACCCCTAACAGCTGCAGCCGATGTTTAGTATTGGCCCGATCAGTATTCCTTTATTTTCATATCCTTTTATAAAACCTCATCTCTTTCAGAAAACATCGTATCCTATTACATAGTGTTGTGCAAATCTGCCTCATATCCCATGATAACAATAACAAACAATGCTGGCAGATATTAATCCAGGGCTATACAAACACGGAGGAGAGATGCATTCATAAATGTTTCAGAACAGACTTTTTATGTCTCAGAAACAATCTGTTTCTTCTCTGCATAGGAAGCCACAGCGCTGATCTAGATTCCAGACTCCATTACAATAAATGTAGAAGGTTCTGGTCCCATCTCTGGGAACTTACCTAGGGATCATAGCAAGCGTTCAGTCACCCCGGTTTTCTGACTAGCAATGGCCTCAGTCTCCAAAGAGTTACATGAAAATGTCTATGTCATGTATAATCTGCGGTCCACCTGACTCTGACAAGGTCACGGTGTTTGTGATGCACATCTGGCGCCGTTAGCGACGTCGCAGCGTGTAACACGTATGAGCGACCTTAAACGATCACAAAAGAGGCCAAAATCATTGGTATGTGAGACGTCGTTCACTTACCAAAAATCGTTGTCTATTCAGTAGCGAGGTTGCTTGTCGTACCTGCGGCAGCACACATCGCTATGTGTAACACCGCAGGAACGAGCAACAACCTTGTACCTGCGGCCGGCCGCAATGAGGAAGGAAGGAAGGAGGTGGGCGGGATGTTACGTCCCGCTCATCTCCGCCCCTCCGCTTCTATTGGATGGCTGCTGTGTGACGTCGCTGTGACGCCGCTTGTACCGCCCCCTTAGAAAGGAGGTGGATTGCCGGCCACAGCGACGTCGCAGGGAAGGTAAGTCTGTGTGACGGGTGTAAGCGATGTTTTGCACCACGGGCAGCGATTTGCCCATGACACACAACCGACGGGGCGGGTACGCTCGCTAGCGAGATCGCAGCGTGTAAAGTACCCGTAAGGATCCCGTAGTCTTCAACTGTGAAATGCTGCAAGAATTTATGGACTTTACTGCAGGAGATTCGAGACAGATTAGGAGCTGTAGCACAGGTGCAGCGGTGGTGTTGGCAGGAACTACCATCATCAGAATATCAATAAACAGACAACAGGCAGAACGATAAGCCAAGAACCTAGCCGGGAGAAGGCAAGGAGTCAGAAAATAGAAAAAGCAGGTGCATGAGCCGGAACAAGACCGAGGCCTGGCTACAGGTCACACACAGTAGTCAGTGATAATGGACAGGAACGAGAACCAGGAAAGAAATAAACCACAATCACCAGGCAAAGGATGGTAAGACACTTCCACCAGTCATTAAAGGGTTATTCCCATCTCCAAGATCCTATCCCAATATGAAGTAGGCGGAATAATAATAATAATATTAGCAAATACCTCCAGTTAGAAATGTAGTATATTTCTCCTGATACAGCCAAGTCTCTTACTTGATGTGCATGACATTGCAGCTTAGGTATCCATAGTTACGACAACTCATATAGTGACAGTTAGTTGCTCATACTGAATATACCTAAGCTACAATGCCCTGCACATGAGGTAAGAGACATGGCTATATCAGGAGAACTATACTACATTTCTAATTGGAGGTTTTTGCTAATAATATTATTATTATTCCGTCTACTACATATTGGGATAGGATCTTGGAAATGGGAATAACCCTTTAAATCTTCTTGTATCTGTTGCCTTTGTAATCGAATGCCTCTTTATAACCATCACAGTGGGATGTGATCCGCAGCACGAGAAAAATAAACACCTGTTTTCCTCCATTATGGGTAGGTTTCGTAGTAATTATCCGATTGTACTGATTGGGAATTTATGACTTACTAGCTGTACTACCCGGCTTCGCCCGGGTTAATAACTGCTGTTAACAAAATAGGATGTATTAACAAAAATGTATTCTGCACACAAAAACCACAAAACAAATACATAGAAATGTAATTATTAAAAGGCAAAAACTAAGCTAATAGAAGCATTTCACAACATATATTTCAACACCACAGATATTCCACACAGATTTAACTAAATTGGCCAAGTAATGTGCTCCGTCTGCCTCTTTCCAGGTCTGTCTCTTTCCAGGTCTGTCTCTGTCCAGGTCTGTCTCTGTCCAGGTCTGTCTCTGTCCAGGTCTGTCTCTGTCCAGGTCTGTCTCTTTCCAGGTCTGTCTCTTTCCCCGTCTGTCTCTTTCTTTGTCTCTATCTTTCTGTTTCTTTCCCCGTCTGTCTCTTTCCCTTCTGTCTCTTTCCCAGGTCTGTCTCTTTCCCAGGTCTGTCTCCCCGCCTCTTTGTCTGTGTCTTTTCCTGTCTGTCTCTTTCCTTGTCTGTCTCTATTTCTCTGTCTCTTTCCCTGTCTGTCTCTTTCCCAAGTCTGTCTCTTTCCCCGTCTGTCTCCCCGCCTCTTTGTCTGTGTCTTTTCCTGTCTGTCTCTTTCCCTGTCTGCCTGTCTCTGTCTGTCTCTCTCCTTGTCTGTCTCTATTTCTCTGTCTCTTTCCCCGTCTTTCTCTATCAAGGTCTGTGTCTTTCCCCATCTACTTTTGTCTGTCTCTCTGGCTGTCTCCGCCTTCCCTGTCTGCCTGTCTCTGTCCCTGTCTGTCTGTCTCTTTCCCCATCTGTCTCTTTCCAGGTCTGTCTCTGTCTGTCTCTTTCACTATTTGTCTCTATCTGTCTCTATCTCTCTGTCTCTTATATGTCTGTCTCTCTCTTTCTGTTTCTCTCTGTCTGTCTCTCTGTCTGTCTCTGTCTGTCTCTCTCTATCAGTCTCCCCACCGACATTTTATTACCTCACATATAAGCTTCTTATACTATGAATGTCTTTTGTTCTTATAGCAACCAATCACAGCTCCTACTAATAACCTGTAGTTCCAGGCTCCATTTACTTTAATGAAGGCGTGTTTTTTGGAGAGTAACTGTAAAGCGCGGGGTTAAATTTTCCTGTCAAAACATAGTCTACGACGTTCCCTTGGTCACATGAGGTGTCTGTGCAACATATTGTGATTGTAAATGCGACGGTGCGGATACACTTTTTGTTTCACTTTTTCCCCATTATGTAGATAGGGGCAAAATTGATTGGTAAATTGGAATGCACAGGGTTAAAACTTCGCCTCACAACATAGCCTATGACGCTCTCGGGGTCCAGAAGTGTGTGAGTGCAAAATTTTGTGGCTGTAGCTGCGACGGTGCAGATACACACATACACACACACATACATACATTCAGCTTTATATATTAGATAAGGTCTAAGAAAGGAATGTTCATTTAATTTACTCCTGAATGCTTCAATTTTTAGCGGGCAGATGGTTTTCGGGACACAGTTTCCTTCATCCGGTGTCTTATTGTGGACCAAACAGTTGGAAGGGCTATAGCGAGTTGTCCTACGGCCAGAGACACGTCTGATCTCAAGTTCAAGTGAAAATGCTAGGAAAATGGATGACCCAGGGCGTAAATAATTCTACATATATTTTGCTATTTTATTTTTTTTATTGTAATATGAGTATGGAAGTAATCAAAAGAGAGGAGGATAACAGCTATGTTACTGTATTTTCTCCAATTACTAGGCCTTTATAAACTAGAATAGAGTTAAAAATATTTCCCATCTGTTTCTTGCCTCTCCGAGAGGTCGGAGTGCTTGGACTCTTTGCTGACAGTAGACCTTTCCGATGGATGTTTTGAGGATGAAGATCTTGTATATTGTGGAAAGAAAGCGGTTCCATTAATGTCTGGTATTGTGGTTGGACGGACTCCCAACCACTGGATTCTTGGCTGATGACGTCACCATGAGCAGCAAGTGCAGACATGACCGCTTTTATAGTTTCAACTTGTCTGTTTCACAAGTCTCTTGACTTTATGAATGTGGCGTTTTATTTCTTAGTATGCAAGAGGCAAATATATGTGAAGAGCAAATCCATGTTAAAGGGAACCACGAGCAGTTCTGGGCACATATTGCTAATCCCTGCCTAGTATTTCTAAAGATCCTTTATGATATGCTAATGAGCGCAGGGACTAGTTGCTAGGGCGTTACTTCCCCCGACTAGTCCCTCTTATAATATTAGTACGTCTACAGGGGTACGCTAACATGCTATTCATTGTCCAACATAATCAACATAGATGCGCGTACCTGTGTCCGTTATAACTGACGCCGGGTTTAGGCTCAGTACGCATGAACAGAAGTCCCAGGACTTGGCGAGGAGTGACCATCTCCCCCTTCCCTAGCAAAAGGGTTTTTTCTTCTGTTTCGCTGTTCGCTTGGTATTTTCCCGTTACTCGCGTGAAAACCTCCCAACAATGGGGTATGCCTGGTCACTGGCTGTTAGGGTTATCATGAATTGGCTAATTGTGTACTAACCTAGTTTCTATGGTAGAATGCATTTCAAAACTTACTATTTTCAGTGTTTGGGTCTGCTCACATGAGCCGCATGACCCGCACGGGTTTCGCATCGCATCACCCAGCACGGCCACACACTTTCCGGACAGGAGCGTGTCAGCTACATAGAAATACATGCAGGCGACTCGGTCCTGTTAGGAGATAAGCCGGCGTGCAGGGTGATGCGATTCGGTACTTGTGCGAGTCATACGGCTCGTGTGAGCGCAGCCTTTACCTAGTATAGCATTTCAGTGTGCAGCTGTATTCACTTGAGTTAGAAATAGCAGTCAGATCTATTTTTACCAGTTTCTGTTTTTTTTCTGATAATTCTCCAAATCACTTAAAAGTTTGCTATGTTCTATTGTCTAATTCAACTGATCAAGTGTATTCACATAGATAATAAGCGCTGCCCAGTGCAAGTGCAAGCAGCAAGAATTTTGTTTTATATCGTACTGTATGTGTTCTTTGATGCAAAAGCTAAAAAAAAATGTTCTTGCTGCCCTTATCTCCCACAGCAAGTCCAAACTAAGTCTGATGCACACAGCAGTGAAATATGTCAGGGAACTGTATGCATTCTACCTGCACTATAGGTGCTTGAACTTACGGTAATTTCTCTCATTTCCCCACAGGTATTGCTGCTGTTATGGTCTAATAGTTTGCTCTGAACTGAAAGCCTCCTCTCTATTAGGCTAAGCCCATACGCTACAGTTTTATATTCACCACAAAATTGCACCCTGTGGTAAAAAAATACATAAAAAATGCATGCACTTTTGGTGTGTTTTTTGATGCGTTTTTACCATGCGTTTTTGATGCACTTTTTAACACCAATGGGTGGAAAAACACAGGGAAAAACGCAAAAAGAATTGACATGCTGCAATTTTATTGTCACCACAAAACTGCAGCCCAAAAAAAAGCAATGTGCGCACAGCAAATCTGAAATGTCATAGACTTTGCTGAAGAAGGAAAAATGTGCAGATTAGATGCAGTTTAGTCACCAAAACACTGCACCAAAAACACATAAAAAACTGCAGCGTGCGCATAGGGCCTTATGCTTGTATGCAGTTTTCCAGACAGTAGAGTACAAGCAAATATACAAAGACCTGCCTATTCTTCCTGTAAACTCTCGGCATATTTGCTGCTATATGGGGATTATTCCTGACAACAGGCGGTGGCAGCAATTTAGGCAGAAGTGAGACACTTTGGCCTCAGAAGTGGAACTTGCAGAGAAACTAGAATTGAATGATTGGCACCTTTTTTCTGTGTTTTGGAGTCGTCCTGGTTTTGGTATACAAATACTGACCAAAGATACTAATGTGTGAATGAGGCCTTAAGCCCCAATTTATCAAGAATGGCAATGTTTACGACAGTCTAGATGAGTGGGGTGCCCTGCAGTCGGTTGCCTGATTCCTTGTGTCTTGCCACAAAGAAACTGGAGTTAGATTTTTGGCATAAAGTCTGCCGAAGCTCTGCTTTACATCTACTTCCCATACCCCCTGCCCTACCTATGTGAAACTGCTGCAAAACTCCCAAAGCTGACAAATTCTTGGTGCAGCATTGGGTTGCTCAAAAATGTAGTGTTTTACGACAGGCACAAAGACTTTGATGGGCCTATGTGTCCAGCCCTTGGTTCGTAGCGTTCCTTGTTACAGATTATGCTTTGGGACCAAGAAGCCCTAAACTACAACTTTCTGAACTGTTGATAGGATTCAAAGCTGAGCTATGGTAGGGTCTAAGGGGAAAACGTTTCTCCTTGCGGAGACTGACACACCAATCCAGCACGCCAGTGAGGAGACTTATAGCTGCAACGCTCCTCTGGGAAATATGCCAATTGTCTCTTCAAAGAAGAAGTAGACAAACTCTAGCACCACCTATTGAAAGTAGCAATCCTAAAAGTCAAAAGAACTTTGTCATATGACCTAGGATTTATGCCAGATCAGAACCTCAATTTGCAGACAGTGTTTTGGGGTGCTTGCCCCTCGTCAGTGCAAAGTATAAGATTTAATCAGGCTGTATGAGAAGCTAAGAAGGTGTCTAAGGGGAAAATTTTTCTCCTTGCGGAGACTGTCACACCAATTTGGCACGCCAGTGAGGAGACTTATAGCTGCAATGCTCCTCTGGGAAATATGCAAATTGTTTCTTCAGGGAGGAAGGAGACAAACGTATGTGCCACCTATTAAAACCCATCTTAGCCTCTCATGCAGCCAGATCAGATCTCATACTTTGCACTGACGAGGGGCAATCACCCTGAAACACCGCGTCTGCAAATTGAGGTTTTGGTCTGACATAAATCCTAAGGGGTACTTTGCACATTACGACATTGCAGCTGCGATGTCGGTGGGGTCAAATCGAAAGTGACGCACATATGGCGTCGCTGTCGACATCGGAGTATGTGAATCCTTTTTTATATGATTAACGAGCGCAAAAGCATCGTAATATTGGTGTAGGGTCGGTCATTTTCAAAATTTCGCTGCAGTGACGGTACGATGTTGTTCCTCGTTCCTGCGGCAGCACACATCGCTGTGTGAGAAGCCACACAGGAGTGAGGAACATCAGCTTACCTGTGTCACCGCGGCCTACACCGGCTATGTGGAAGGGCGAAGGTGGGTGGGATGTTTATGTCCCGCTCATCTCCGCCCCTCCGCTTCTATTTGCCGCCTGCCGTGTGACGTCGCTGTGACGCCACATGACCCGCCCCCTTAGGAAGGAGGCGGGTCACCAGCCAGAGCGACGTCACAGGGCAGGTGAGTGCATGTGAAGCTGCTGTAGCGATAATGTTCGCTACGGCAGCTATCACAAGATATCACAGCTGCGACGGGGGCGGAGACTATCGCGCTCGGCATCGCAGCAATCGGCCTGTGATGTCGTAGTGTGCAAAGTACACCTAAAAGCCCCTGTCACACACAGAGCTAAATCTTTGGCAGATCTGTGGTTGCAGTGAAATCATGGACATATTGTTCCATTTGTACACAGCCACAAACCTGGCACTGATTGTCCACAATTTCACTGCAGCCACAGATCTGCCACAGATCTGCCACAGATCTGCCACAGATCTGCCACAGATCTGCCACAGATCTGCCACAGATCTGCCACAGATCTGCCACAGATCTGCCACAGATCTGCCACAGATTTATCTGTGTGTGTGACAGGGCCTTAACTCATATGAAAAGGCTTGTTAAAGGGTCACTTTTGACTTTTAGGATTGCTACCTCCAATAGGTGACACTAGGGTTCATCTCTTTCCTCCCTGAAGGAGACAATTTGCAAAGCTAAGGTATAAAACACATTTGAACACCTAGATACTGACTTTGGCTATTGAGCTTATTTAGCAATGAGTTTCTTTTCTGTCTATTCCCACATTGAGCAGCACAAATGATAAAATATCTAATGCCTCGCAAACCTATTCTATGAATGACGATGCAAGTCCATTAGGCTAATGCATGCCTCTTCTACGCCTCTGATGTAATAATTGACTATCAATAGTTCAGTAATTAGCTGTCTATGAACAGTTAAATAAAAACAGAGAAATGACTTTGTGCCGCTGCTTGTTTTTATCCTTGTTAAAACAGAACAAACTTTGTTTCGAAAGGGAAATGAAAGTCCATTAGGAGGGAAAGAAGCTGTAATAGTATTACTTAGTCCATAGCACTTGGGTCCATTTTAAGGAGTTTACTGCATTTAGACTGTCACCTTGAATATATAGTCCGATCTGTCAGCAGCGTGCTGTAGAGCAGGACGAGCTGAGTAGATTGATATATTGGAAGGATTCAGTATATTTAGGTTATCCTGGTAAATTCCTGTTTACTCTGGACTAAGTAGTCCAGTGGGAGGTCCTACTTTGTGACTGACAGCTATCTCTCCATGCACAGTTGTATAGGAAAGGCTGTCAGTCACTGACGTGGACCGCCTGCTTGAGTTCTATGTGTAAAATAAGAAAGAATTTACTTGTATAAACTAAATATACAGATTTCATCTGTAAGGTGCAAAGTTCAGAAACTAGTAGAAAAAAAGACTTTATGGTGGGTGAGGTTTTCTTTAGTTTCAGGTTTAGTCTTTATTTTAAGACTCCCTTTTAGTTGAAGGGAAAAACCTTTGTCGTTTTGGACGTATTGCTAGAGATTGTGAAGGTCATGTTTGACTTTAGCTTTGCTGGATTAACAACAGAAACCATTTTTAGACATTACGTTATGACTTTGTATTACATAAGTATAAAGTATATGCAACTTTAAAGGGAAACTTTACTTTCAAGATCAGCTGTCATGTTTGTATATGAGGAACAACACTATTTCTGGGCAATATATATATATATACTAGAAGGTGGCCCGATTCTACGCATCGGGTATTCTAGAATTTACGTATTGTGTAGTTCATGTATGATTTTTGTTATATATATATATATATATATATATATATATATATATATATATATAGATGTTGTTGTGTGTAGTTACCAAGTGTTTGTGTAGGGCGCTGTACATGTTCTGGGTGTGACGGGGGGTGAGAGCGGTGTTGTATGTGTGTTGCGTGTGTTGCGTTGTTTGTGGAGCGCTGTGTGTCTGTAGCATTGTGTGTGTGTTGCGCGGTTTGTGTGTGTGTGGTGTGTTTTGGGGGGAGGTATGTTTTGTGCAATGTGTGTGTTGTGCGGTATGTGCGTATATTTGTGTGTGCCGCGGTGTTTGTGTGTTGGGTGTTGTGTGTGTGCAGCGTTGTCTGTGTGTGTGGGTGTCTGTGTAGGGCAGTTGTTTGTGGTTCCCAGTGTGTGTGTGTGTGGTGTGTTGTGCAGTGCGCGCGCGCGTGTGTGTGTGTGTGTGTGTGTGTTGGGGGGAGGTGCGCACTCTCAAACGTGCTCCATCCCCCATGCAGCGCACTCCCCATCGTGCTCCATCCCCCAT
The DNA here is from genome assembly GCF_048569485.1 of Anomaloglossus baeobatrachus. NCBI lineage: Eukaryota > Metazoa > Chordata > Amphibia > Anura > Aromobatidae > Anomaloglossus > Anomaloglossus baeobatrachus. The sequence continues at coordinate 889,827,089 of NC_134353.1, read as the reverse complement.
GCAGCGCACTCCCCATCGTGCTCCATCCCCTATGCTGCGCACCCCCCATCGTGCTCCATCTCCCATGCTGCGCACTCCCAAACGTGCTCCATCCGCCATGCTGCACACTCCCAAACGTGCTCCATCCGCCATGCTGCGCACTCCCAAACGTGCTCCATCCGCCATACTCCGCACTCCCCATCGTGCTCCATCCCCGATGCTGCGCACCCCCCCATCATGCTCCATCCCCGATGCTGCGCACCCCCCCATCATGCTCCATCCCCGATGCTGCGCACCCCCCCATCGTGCTCCATCCCCCATGCTGCACCAGCATCAGCCTCTCTGCCCCCAGCATCAGCTTCTCTGCCCCCAGCATCAGCCTCTCTCCTCCCAGCATCAGCCTCTCTCCTCCCAGCATCAGCCTCTCTCATCCTAGCATCAGCCTCTCTCCTCCCAGCATCAGCCTCTCCTCTCTGTCCCCAGCATCAGCCTCTCTCCTCCCAGCCTTCCCCAGCATCAGCCTCTCTCCTCCCAGCCTCCCTCCTCCCACCCTCCCCCAGCATCAGCCTCCCTCTCCCAGCCTCCCCCAGCATCAGCCTCCCCCAGCATCAGCCTCTCTTCTCTCAGCCTACCTCTCCCAGCCTCCCTCCTCCCAGCCTCCCTCAGCATCAGCCTCCCTCTCCCAGCCTCCCCAGGCATCAGCCTCCACCAGCATCAGCCTCTCTCCTTCCAGCCTCCCCCAGCATCAGCCTCCGCCAGCATCAGCCTCTCTCCTTCCAGCCTCCTCCAGCATCAGCCTCCCTCTCCCAGCCTTCCCCAGGATCAGCCTCTCTCCTCCCAGCCTCCGTCCTCCCAGCCTTCCCCAGCATCAGCTTTCCCCTCCCAGCCTCCCTCAGCATCAGCCTTCCCCAGCATCAGCCTCTCTCCTCCCAGCCTCAGCCTCTCTCCTTCCAGCCTCCCCCAGCATCAGCCTCTCTCCTTCCAGCCTCCCTCAGCATCAGCCTCCCCTTCCCAGCCTTCCCCAGGATCAGCCTCTCTCCTCCCAGCCTCCTTCCTCCCAGCCTCCCCCTCCCAGCCTCCCTCAGCATCAGCCTTCCGCTCCCAGTCTCCCCCAGCATCAGCCTCCCCAAGCATCAGCCTCCACCAGCATCAGCCTCTCTCCTTCCAGCCTCCCCCAGCATCAGCCTCTCTCCTTCCAGCCTCCCTCAGCATCAGCCTCCCATTCCCAGCCATCCTCAGGATCAGCCTCTCTCCTCCCAGCCTCCTTCCTCCCAGCCTCCCTCAGCATCAGCCTTCCCCTCCCAGCCTCCCCAAGCATCAGCCTCCACCAGCATCAGCCTCTCTCCTTCCAGCCTCCCCCAGCATCAGCCTCCCCAAGCATCAGCCTCCACCAGCATCAGCCTCCCTCGTCCCAGCCTCCCCCAGCATCAGCCTCCCCCTCCCAGCCTCCCCCAGCATCAGCCTCTCTCCTCCCAGCATCAGCCTCTCTCATCCCAGCATCAGCCACTCTCCTCCCAGCATCAGCCTCTCCTCTCTGTCCCCAGCATCAGCCTCTCTCCTCCCAGCCTTCCCCAGCATCAGCCTCTCTCCTCCCAGCCTCCCCCAGCATCAGCCTCCCCCAGCATCAGCCTCTCATCTTCCAGCCTCCCCCAGCATCAGCCTCTCTCCTTCCAGCCTCCCCCAGCATCAGCCTCCCTCTCCCAGCCTTCCCCAGGATCAGCCTCTCTCCTCCCAGCCTCCGTCATCCCAGCCTTCCCCAGCATCAGCTTTCCCCTCCCAGCCTCCCTCAGCATCAGCCTTCCCCAGCATCAGCCTCTCTCCTCCGAGCCTCAGCCTCTCTCCTTTCAGCCTCCCCCAGCATCAGCCTCTCTCCTTCCAGCCTCCCTCAGCATCAGCCTCCCCTTCCCAGCCTTCCCCAGGATCAGCCTCTCTCCTCCCAGCCTCCTTCCTCCCAGCCTCCCCCTCCCAGCCTCCTTCAGCATCAGCCTTCCCCTCCCAGTCTCCCCCAGCATCAGCCTCCCCCTCCCAGCCTTCCCCATGATCAGCCTCTCTGCTCCCAGCCTCCTCCAGCACGCCGTGCTCCTCTGCCGACACTCACACACCCGATCGCATCCACTCACACCCGATCGCATCCACTCACACACACCCGATCGCATCCACTCACACACACCCGATCGCATCCACTCACAAACACCCGATCGCATCCACTCACACACACCCGATCGCATACAGTCACACACACAGACACTGACGATATCGCACATACGCGCTCACAGTCACAACATCCGGAGATACCACATGCTTCAGGCAATGTGATCCTCCGTCAGGTCCTGGAAGGTCACATCGAGGGCGAGAAGCAAGCGATATCGCCGGATGCTGTGAGTGTGTGGATGCGATGTGAGGTGTGTGTGAGGTGTGTGTGAGGTGTGTGTGTGAGTGAGTGTGATCTGATGTGTGTGTATGTTTGTGTGTGTGCTGTTATGTGCGCAGGACCTTGATGCGCTTGTAACCATGCGAGCATGGTTACCAACGTATCCACACCACTCCCGTGCGAGCGGGGGCCGGGGGGGAGGGGCTGGGGGGGAGGGGGAGGAGTACAGTACTCACCTCCGTGACAGCCGTGTCAGTTCGGGGAATGCGCGGGGGGGGGGGGGGAGTACAGTACTCACCTCCGTGACAGCCGTGTCAGTTCGGGGAATGCGCGGGGGGAGGGAGGGGGCGGGGCCAGAGCTAGCGTGCATTGCGTGAGGGGGGCGGGGCGTGGCGTGGCCGAATTGCCAATGCCTGCAGGGTGCCGGGGCGAGAGGCCAATCTGTGGGGGGGGCGGAGCCTGGGCGAGCGGCTGGCCAATCCGTGTGGGGGCGCAGCCTTGGGCGAGCGGCCAATCCGTGTGGGGGGCGGGGCCATGGCGAGCCCAGCGGCCAATCAGCTTTGTGTCACCGTAAGGACACAATTTTGGAGCATGACAGACAGACAGATAGACAGACAGATAGACAGACAGACAGACAGACAGAATAAGGCAATTATATATATAGATAGATATTACAGTACAGACCAAAAGTTTGGACACACCTTCTCATTCAAAGAGTTTTCTTTATTTTCACGACACTGAAGATTGTAGATTCACATTGAAGGCATCAAAACTATGAATTAACACATGCGGAATCAAATACTTAACAATTCTTGCCATAATACAAATTTTAACAGTCTATTCAGTATCAGCTGTGTATCCACCAAACTTCTGCACAACACAACTGATCAGGGGGGGAATTCAAATTTTTACCAACAGGTTCTCTGTAAACCCCGCCCTGTTGAGAACCACACCCATTTTGTTAGCCACACCCATTTTCACGCACTTTCCTCAACCAAACAAATGCAAGTAATTTAAAGTAAAATCTCTTTCCCCTCCTCCACCGTCACTCTCCTGTCCAGCACCAGTAGTTCCCATCACTGTCAGTCATATTGTATTAAACGTTTTTTCTACAATTTTTAAAAATTATTACTAAAGGAGCCCTGCTAAAATTGGAACGGACGACCTTCCCCATACAGATCCAATCCCATGTGGTCTCTTTCCCCTGCAGATCCCATCGCATGTGGCTCTTTTCCCCCTACAAATCCCATCCCATTATGGCCTCTTTCCCTTGCAGATCCCATCATGGCTTCTTTTCCCAGCAGATCTTATCCCATGTGCTCCTCTCCCCATATACAGTAGCTCCCATCTATGCGGCCTCCTCTCCCCATATAGTTCCCATCTATGCAGCCTCCTCTCCCCATATAGCTCCCATCTATGCAGCCTCCTCTCCCCATATAGTTCCCATCTATGCGGCCTCCTCTCCTCATATAGCTCCCATCTATTCAGCCTCCTTTCCCCATATAGTTCCCATCTATGCGGCCTCCTCTCCCCATATAGCTTCCATCTATGCAGCCTCCTCTCCCCATATAGTTCCCATCTATGTGGCCTCCTCTCCCCATATAGCTCCCATCTTATGTGGCCTCCTCTCCCCATATAGCTCCCATCTATGCAGCCTCCTCTCCCCATATATCTCCCATCTTATGCGGCCTCCTCTCCCCATATAGTTCCCATCTTTCTGCGGCTCCTCTCCCCATATAGCTCCCATCTTTATGCAGCCTCCCCTCCCCATATAGCTGCCATCTTATGCGGCCCCTCTCCCTGCATCTTCGGCTCACTGACTGCTTACCTGCTCTGAGCACCATCGGCCTCTCCTGTGTCTTCCGTCCTCCTCCGCGGCACTCTGCAGGCACACTGACAGACAGCAGTAGGAGGAGCTACCTCCTCACACTGCCGTGTTCTCTGCAGCGTCAGCGCGTCGCTACACTCCAGGTCAGGGAGCAGACAAGCTCCACTGATCCCGGAAGTGCGGCGCGTACGGAGGTACGGGGATTCAGTTGTGCTAGTGTCTTAAAGACACTAACACAAGTGAATACAGGGAACCGGATCGCCACAGCTGTTTCTTGCCGGTTCGGGGAACCGGCTGCTATTTTAACAACCGGATCGCTCGAACCTGAAAGAACTGGCTGAATCCCACCCCTGCAACTGATGGTCCCAACCCCATTTATAAGGCAAGAAATCCCACTTATTAAACCTGACAGGGCACACCTGTGAAGTGAGAACCATTTCCGGTGACTACCTCTTGAAGCTCATCAAGAGAATGCCAAGAGTGTGCAAAGTAGTAATCAAAGCAAAAGGTGGCTACTTTGAAGAACCTAGAATATTAGACATATTTTCAGTTGTTTCACACTTTTTTGTTAAGTATTTCATTCCACATGTGTTATTTCGTAGTTTTGATGCCTTCAATGTGAATGTACAATTTTCAGAGTCATCAAAATAAAGAAAACTCTTTGAATGAGGTGTGTCCAAACTTTTGGTCTGTACTGTATATTCTCCCTGCAGCCACTTGATTCCATCAGCTTGTCAATGGGGAATGTGAACAGTAACTGCTCCCTCACAGTTGTAGTTAATCCCCCTGCATATTGACTATATACAGTACTAGCTTTACTACCCGGCTGCGCCCTGGTTAATAACTGCTGTTAACAAAATAGAATGTATTAACAAAAATTTATTCTGCACACAAATCCACAAAACAAATAGAAATGTAATTCTTAAGAGGCAAAAACGAAGATAATAGAAGCATTTCACAACATTTATTTCAACACCCCAGATATTCCACACAGATTTAACTAAATTGGCCAAGTAATGTACCCCGTCTGTCTCTTTCCCCGTCTGTCTCTTTCCCCGTCTGTCTCTTTCCCCGTCTGTCTCTTTCCCCGTCTGTCTCTTTCCCCGTCTGTCTCTTTCCCCGTCCGTCTCTTTCCCCATCTGTCTCTTTCCCCATCTGTCTGTCTCTGTCTGTCTCTTTCTTTGTCTGTCTCTATCTCTCTGTTTCTTTCCCCATCTGTCTCTTTCCAGGTCTGTCTCCCCATCTCTTTGTCTGTGTCTTTTTCTGTCTGTCTCTTTCCCTGTCAGCCTGTCTCTGTCTGTCTCTTTCCTTCTTGTCTGGCTCTATTTCTCTGTCTCTTTCCCCGTCTTTCTCTATCAAGGTCTGTGTCTTTCCCTATCGATCTTTTGTCTGTCTCTCTGGCTGTCTCCTCCTTCCCTGTCTGCCTGTCTCCTCCTTCCCTGCCTGCCTGTCTCTGTCCCTGTCTGCATGTCTGTCTTTCTCTTTCCCCATCTGTCTCTTTCCCCATCTGTCTCTTTCCAGGTCTGTCTCTTTCCAGGTCTGTCTCTATCCAGGTCTGTCTCTTTCCAGGTATGTCTCTTTCACCGTCTGTCTCTTTCTCTTTCACCATTTGTCTCTCTCTGTCTCTCTCTATCCGTCTCCCCACCGACATCTTATTACCTCACATATAAGCTTCTTATACTATGAATGTCTTTTGTTCCTATAGCAACCACTCACAGCTACTACTAATAACCTGCAGTTCCAGGCTCCATTTACTTTAATGAAGGCATGTTTTTTGGGACGGTGCGGATATACTTTTTGTTTTACTTTTTCCCTCTTATGTAGATAGGATCAAAATTGATTGGTAAATTGGAATGCGCGGGGTTAACATTTCGCCTCACAAGAAAGCCTTTGACGCTCTCGGGGTCCAGACGTGTGAGTGTGCAAAATTTTGTGGCTGTAGCTGCGACGGTGCAGATGCCAATCCCGGACATACACACACATTCACACATTCAGCTTTATATATTAAACTAGCTGTAGTACCCGGGCGTTGCCCGGGATAGTAACTACCTCTCTTCGAGTTTCTGTCGGTCTCAGTGTGTCTGTGTCTGTCTGTATCAGTTTTTCTGTCTGTCTCTGTATCAGTCTCTCTGTCTGTCTCTCTCTATCTCTGTGTCTCTCTCTTTCTCTGTATCTATCTGTGTCTGTCTGTCTGTCTCGTTCCCTGTCTGTCTCCTTCCTGGGCTGTCTCTTTCCCCTTCTGTCTCTTTCCAGGTCTGTCTATTTGCTCGTCTGTCTCTTTCCAGGTCTGTCTCTTTCCAGGTCTGTCTCTTTCCAGGTCTGTCTCTTTCCAGGTCTGTCTCTTTCCCCGTCTGTCTCTTTCCAGAGCTGTCTCTTTCCAGAGCTGTCTCTTTGCCCGGCTGTCTCTTTGCCCGGCTGTCTCTTTGCCCGGCTGTCTCTTTGCCCGGTTGTCTCTTTCCAGGGCTGTCTCTTTCCAGGGCTGTCTCTTTCCAGGGCTGTCTCTTTGCCCGTCTGTCTCTTTCCAGGGCTGTCTCTTTCCAGGTCTGTCCCTTCCAGGTCTGTCTCTTTCCAGGTCTGTCTCTTTCCAGGTCTGTCTCTTTCCAGGTCTGTCTCTTTGCCCATCTGTCTTTTTCCCCATCTGTGTCTGTCTGTCTGTCTTTTTTTCTGTCTTTCTCTATCCGTCTCCCCATCTTATTACCTCACACATCGACTTTTTTTACTAACAGTTTATTTTGTTCCTATAGCAACCACTGACAGTTGCTATTAATAGCCCATATCTCCCAGCTCCATTCAGATTAATAGAGGCAGGATTTTGGAGACTAACTTTAAAGTGCGGGGTTAAATCTTCCCGTCCAAACATAGTCTATGACATTCCCTGAGTCACATGAGGCGTCTGTGCAAAATTTCGTGATTGTAAATACGACGGTGCGGATTCCTTTAGCGGACATACACACACATACACACACATACACTCATCTTTATATATTAGATATATATAATATATATATATATATATATATATATATATATATATATATATATGTGTGTGTGGTGTGTGTGTGTGTGTGTGTGTGTGTATATATATATATATATATATATATATATATATATATATATATATATATATACAGTTAGGTCCAGAAATATTTGGACAGTGACACAATTTTCGCGAGTTGGGCTCTGCATGCCACCACATTGGATTTGAAATGAAACCTCTACAACAGAATTCAAGTGCAGATTGTAACGTTTAATTTGAAGGTTTGAACAAAAATATCTGATAGAAATTGTAGGAATTGTACACATTTCTTTACAAACACTCCACATTTTAGGAGGTCAAAAGTGATTGGACAAATAAACCAAACCCAAAAAAAATTTTTAGTTTCAATATTTTGTTGCGAATCCTTTGGAGGTAATCACTGCCTTAAGTCTGGAACCCATGGACATCACCAAACGCTGGGTTTCCTCCTTCTTAATGCTTTGCCAGGCCTTTACAGCCGCAGCCTTCAGGTCTTGCTTGTTTGTGGGTCTTTCCGTCTTAAGTCTGGATTTGAGCAAGTGAAATGCATGCTCAATTGGGTTAAGATCTGGTGATTGACTTGGCCATTGCAGAATGTTCCACTTTTTTGCACTCATGAACTCCTGGGTAGCTTTGGCTGTATGCTTGGGGTCATTGTCCATCTGTACTATGAAGCGCCGTCCGATCAACTTTGCAGCATTTGGCTGAATCTGGGCTGAAAGTATATCCCGGTACACTTCAGAATTCATCCGGCTACTCTTGTCTGCTGTTATGTCATCAATAAACACAAGTGACCCAGTGCCATTGAAAGCCATGCATGCCCATGCCATCACGTTGCCTCCACCATGTTTTACAGAGGATGTGGTGTGCCTTGGATCATGTGCCGTTCCCTTTCTTCTCCAAACTTTTTTCTTCCCATCATTCTGGTACAGGTTAATCTTGGTCTCATCTGTCCATAGAATACTTTTCCAGAACTGAGCTGGCTTCATGAGGTGTTTTTCAGCAAATTTAACTCTGGCCTGTCTATTTTTGGAATTGATGAATGGTTTGCATCTAGATGTGAACCCTTTGTATTTACTTTCATGGAGTCTTCTCTTTACTGTTGACTTAGAGACAGATACACCTACTTCACTGAGAGTGTTCTGGACTTCAGTTGATGTTGTGAACGGGTTCTTCTTCACCAAAGAAAGTATGCGGCGATCATCCACCACTGTTGTCATCCGTGGACGCCCAGGCCTTTTTGAGTTCCCAAGCTCACCAGTCCATTCCTTTTTTCTCAGAATGTACCCGACTGTTGATTTTGCTACTCCAAGCATGTCTGCTATCTCTCTGATGGATTTTTTCTTTTTTTTCAGCCTCAGGATGTTCTGCTTCACCTCAATTGAGAGTTCCTTAGACCGCATGTTGTCTGGTCACAGCAACAGCTTCCAAATGCAAAACCACACACCTGTAATCATCCCCAGACCTTTTAACTACTTCATTGATTACAGGTTAACGAGGGAGACGCCTTCAGAGTTAATTGCAGCCCTTAGAGTCCCTTGTCCAATTACTTTTGGTCCCTTGAAAAAGAGGAGGCTATGCATTACAGAGCTATGATTCCTAAACCCTTTCTCCGATTTGGATGTGAAAACTCTCATATTGCAGCTGGGAGTGTGCACTTTCAGCCCATATCATATATATAATTGTATTTCTGAACATGTTTTTATAAACAGCTAAAATAACAAAACTTGTGTCACTGTCCAAATATTTCTGGACCTAACTGTGTATACTAGCTGTACTACCCGGCTTCGCCCGGGTTAATAACTGTTGTTAACAAAATAGAATGTATTAACATTCCCGGGGTAGAATGTATAAATAGAATGTATTAACGCCTGGGATAGTAACTGTCTCTCTGTTTCTCTCCCATTCTCTGTCTCTCTCCCCCTCTGTATATATCTCTCTGTCTCTCTCTCTCTCTCTCTCTCTTTCGCTTTGTCTGTCTGTCTCTTTCCCTGTCTGTCTCTGACTGTCTCTGTCTCTTTGTCCGTCTGTCTCAATCTCTTTCCCTGTCTGTCTGTCTATCTATCTCTATCCCTGTCTGTCTATCTATCTCTGTCACTTTCCCTGTCTGTCTCTTTCCCTCTCTTTCCCTGTCTGTCTCTTTCCCTCTCTTTCCCTGTCTGTCTCTTTCCCTGTCAGTCTATCTCTTTGTCCGTGTCTGTCTCTTTGTGTCTGTCTCTTACCCTGTCTATATCTGTTTCTTACCCTGTCTGTGTCTGCCTCTTTCACTGTCTGTGTCTGTCTCTTTCCCTGGCTGCATTGTGACACACAACATTCCATATAAGGGCGTGGCTGCGCATTCTTCTGAAGTTCTGGCTGCGCTGTGGCTCCCAGCTCCATTTGCTTTAATGGAGGCAGGTTTTTTGGCGAATAACTGTAAAGCACGGGGTTAAAATTTCCCCTCAAAACATAGCCTATGATGCTCTCGGGGTCCAGACGTGTGAGTGTGCAAAATTTTGTGGCTGTAGCTGGGATGGTGCAGATGCCAATCCCGGACATACACACATACATATATACATACACACACACACACATACATACACACATTCAGCTTTATATATTAGATATGTATTCTTTACTGCATTTTCCCCATTCCCATTACGCACCACTCCCTGGTGGCTCTATATCTAATTTGTAATTAGATATGAAAATAATTACTGACACATATAAATCCACCTAAAGATATATATTTTTAATATTAATATCAATGAATAATAAATAGGTTCACACAGATTAATAGAGATAGAAAGCCCTCATTTAAGGAAATAAAATTAAAATTGAGTAAATATAAATGTTGAAGATGCTTTAAAAATGAAACAATATAAGAAAAAGTCAAACTTGTAATTTCCAGCAAAAGTATATAAAAAACTGTAATAAACACATGCTATAGAGCGCATAATAAGCAATAAGTGAAAAGTTGCAGTTGCAATGCGCATTCCAAATGTATATTGCATGATACATACACATAGATATATATATATATATATATATATATATATATCTATCTATGTATGTATGTGTGTGTATGTACGTATGTATGTATTCCTGGGGGTATGAATACTTTTTAAAGGCACTGTTGTTTTAATAAGAAAGACACTAGAGTAGATGCATTTTTCAGGGAATGGATTGGATGCTGCTCCCATTATACAAATGTATTTTGTAGTTTTGAATGATATCATTTACTTTGCTATATAATATACAGAAAAATGGGAAAAACATCCAGGCACGATTAAATGTTGAAAATGCAATTCCACCATTGTTTTATTGGCTTTGTTTTTACAGCATTCATTATGCAGTAAAAATGACCTGATTTTTTTTTTTAATATATTCCAGTGTTGAAAAAAAGTTCAGAACTTTGGAATAAAAATAAGTTGGTTGTTTTGTCATATTCTGAAACCTGAAAACAATTTTATTTTTCCATTAGTGGAGCTGTATGGGGCTCGTTTTTTTGTGTTCTGAGCTTACATATGTATTGATGCTATTTTAGCTTGTATATAACTTTATGATTATTTTTTTTATTGCATTTATTTGTGGGTAGGATAGCAACCGAAAAAAGTCATTCTTGTGTTTTTGTTATTTTGGGAGGCTTTTAAAGGGAACCTGTCACCAGTTTTTCAGCCAGAGACACCATCACGTGTTTCTGAACACAGTGATTCTAGAGCAATGCCCCCTTGACTGGAGACTGCCCTTCCCGTGGTTGTTTCTTCCCGGTGAAATACCTGGTTAGTTACCTGCCAGCGTTGAGAAACATGTGATGGTGTCTCCGCAGGCTTTCTTGTTTTGAATATTTCCCAGGGGGCCTTGTTCTAGAATCACTGTGTTGAGAAACACGTGATGGTGCCTCCGCGGTGTTGGATGTTGATCTCCCTAAGGTTAACCATCCTTGCTTATGTAGTCTTCTACTAGGCAATGCTCCCACTAGCCAGTTTCCTACTCCACACTGATGAGGGGCAAATACCCCGAAACAGCTGTCTGTGGATGGATACCATGTTTGGCATAGGTGGTCTCCTTGACTGGAGACTGCCCTTCCCGTGGTTGTTCCTACCCGGTGAAAGACCTGGCTAGTTTCCTGCCAGCGTTAAGAAACATGTGATGCTGTCTCCGCAGGCTTTCTTGTTTTGAAGATTCCCTTTAAGTGTCTGCCCACTTCTTAGGAAATTTGTATTTTTTATGATTAATTTTAATCCAAGAGATTAGTAAACCGGAAACCTGAATATTTAAGGAAGTAATAGTGAGGTTTTGTCTTTCTTAGGATAATATCTATGTGTGCAGAATTATTATGCAACTAAATGAAACATAGCTTGTTATATATAACACAAGCAATCAGAGAATCGCAGGTTATATAGTCCCCTAAATGAACCACTAATAACAGTGAAAAGTAAAAAAAGTTTTAAAATATATGAAAAAGATTTTCAAAAACATACGTTCAAATCATGGTGTTTAACATGGACAAATGAAAATCCTACATCTGAGTAAAAGAAACATAAAAAAGTTTATATAGTATGAGAGGAATAGAACTAGGGGATAGCACCTGGGAAAGGACTTGGGCATAATAGACCCTAGATTAAAGCATTGAATTTAGATTAAGAGAGGACATTATTCCCCTATACTCTGCCTTGGTCAGACCCCATGTGGAGTACTGTGTATGTACCGCCCTGAGAGGGGTCCGGCCGCTTGCTCGGGCCGAGCCGCTCGAGGTCCGGGCTCGGGTTCTCGGTGGCACGAGCGCCTCCGGACCGAGGGTCACGTCGCTCTTGTTAAGGGGAGGCTGTGTGGGGTTTGGTGGTCGTGTGACGGGTCGTGACGCCACCCACGAGTCGTGGTGACGGGGGATGCACCACCGCTGAGGCTGGAGTGATGGCGAGCTGTTGTGGCCGCAGCTGAGATGTTAGCCCCTCCGTGGGTAGGGGCGGTCTGTCCCGGGGCCCCCGGTGGGGGACTGGAAGGTGGGTGATGTCGTTAGGGTGCAGGGCGCCGTGCCGAGGTGTAGCGTCGTATACTCACGATTGATTCACACTCAGTCACTGGTAAACCAAACTTCGGTAGTGGTCGGTCCCCGTGGCCGGCTGCTGATGTCCTCTGTGGGGTTGATGGTGGCCCCTTTTCCCGTGCACCTCTAGATGTTTGTGTTTTGACCCCCCTGCCTAAGCAGTGGTGGCCCGCTCCCCGGCGTTGAGCTGCCGGAGGAGCCCTCAGTTGCCCGCAGGCGCTGGCCCGTCGGGTGTTTGGCCCTTGGCGGTGGCGCTCACCCAGTCTCGGTGGGCTTTTGCCTTCTTTCGGGACTTTGGGTGTGGATGAACCCGTGAGGTCCGGCCAGCAATCAGTCAATTTGCCTATACTCAGTGGCTTCTAAGCTAGGACGGGGTCTGAGTACCCTCCTGTTGGTGCTCCGGTACACGGTTGACTCCCCGGTTCGGGACCGGCGGGCACCAACCCAGGCCCGGTCCGTACGGTTCTGCCGGTTGCTGTACCGGTATTCCTGCAGACGGCCACCACCATCTGCCTGCCTGACGTTCTCTAAGGGGCCCAGGCTCCTACCCGGGTCCCTGACAGCTGCTCCACTCACTGTCAATTCCAAAAACTACTCTTCTCTTTGAACTTCCTGCCCCAGGACAGTAGTCTCCTCGGTGGGCGTGCCTTTCCGCCTGACTCCGCCCACCTGGTGTGCTCTACTAGCCCTGAGGGAGGCATCAGGTCTCCCTTCCGGGTGACATGTGTGTGACCTCACAGGGGATGGGGGTGTGTGTGTATGTGGTAGATGTTATTACCTGTGACCCCTGGGGTCCAGGGCATCACATGTACAGTTCTGGGTGCCCCAATTCAAAAAATACATTGATATATTGGAGCAAGTCCAGAGAAGAGCAACCAAGATGGTATAAGGTCTGCAAACCATGTTATAGGAAAACCGACTAAAAGAACTAACAATGTTTAGTTGTTATGCAATGTTTGGCTTTGCTTACAGCAAGATGGAATTGCAGCTGTATATTGCTCAGGCCAAAAGACTACTACTACTCCAGCAGGATACAGCTAAACCCCCACTAGGTGGAGGCAACACAGGTGCAGGTGGAGCCATTCACACTCACTTCAAAATATGGAGGAGGTGATGGCTGGATGGTAAAACTGCACACTGGTGGCTTGCATAGAGCACTGTTCACACTAGCAGACGCACAGTCACAAACCCGCATCCTATTAGGTGACGCCCATACTATTAGATCAGGCGGGCTGCCAAGCCGTACCCCCACTGCGCGCTACGTAGGGACAGAAACTCTGATAGCAAGGCCTAACAAAAAGGGGCCTGGCTGTATCCTGTACAAAAAAGTTTTTGAGGTTTTTTGTTAGCGTTATGGCCATAAGACGTAAGCCTACAACCCTCGTCACGGGAACCTCATGCTTGTAGGTCCCTACACTATATATAATATAAAAAAGCAAAAAAGAAAATATCATTACTTACAGCAAGATGGAATTGCAGCTGTATATTGCTATTGCTTTTTTATATTTAATGTTTGGCTTTGCCGGCGCAGTGTTGTCAGGCTCCTTTCACACTGCAGAGCTTGACAAGCAACCTGAGGCTTCTGTATTGTTCAGCCTGAGCCGGGCATCGGCTGGTTCAGGTTCACTGGTCTGCAGCTCTGCAGGAGTCAATTCCTGCAGACTGGTGAGCAGGACCTAAGAGTTCAGGTTGCTGTTTGTCATATGCAGCTGTCTCTTCCCTATTTATGGCATGGCTTCCTTCCTTTTTGTGCCAATGATATCTTCAGCTTTAGCTCCAGTCGTTCCCGGTCTTGGTGATCTTCCTGTTCATGGTGATCCGTGCTGCGCTTCTGAGTGGTGTGAACTTTCCCCTGTTGTGTGTTACTTCCCCAACTATTTCCGTTGTTTCCCAGTACACATACTGCCTCTCCTTTGTGTTTGAGTAATGTGTGTGCGAGTTTCCCTTCTCCCTTGTCTGTGTCATTTTGTGGGTTTTTTCTTTGTGTTTTCTGGCCCGCCATGAGGATGTAAGAGAGGTGGAATAAGATCAGGGGTCAGACATGAGTTAGGGTCACACAGGGGGCTCAGACCTGATTACCATCATATCTACCTCCAACATAAGGGACAGCGTAGGAACTCTGATCTGAGGGCCAGCTTAGGGGCCACTATTCCATCATTACATACCCTGTTACACCCCGTGACATTAGATTGCAAAAGTGGGGCTGAGAGGAGACTTAATAGCTGTCTACAAACATCTGAAAGAAAGTCACAGTGCAGATTGAACTACTCTATTCTCATTACTCCAAGGAAGTACAAAAGAAAATGGGATGAAACTAAAAGGAGATTCAGATTAGGCATTAGGAATAACTTTCTGACAGTGAGGGCAGTCAGAGAGTGGAACAGGCGACCACAGGAGGTGGTGAGCTCTCCATCAATGGAAATCTTCAAGCAGAAGCTGGATAAACATATAGCTTTAGGAAATCCTGCACTCACAGGGACCCGATGGCCCTTGTGGTCCCTTCCAACTCTACTATTCTATGAAAATAATTTTAGATCTTGATAGTTTTGACTTTTATAGTTGTGCCAATAATATTTTTTTAATGTATTCTTTAAATGGAAATTGGGGGATGATGTAAACTTTTAGTTTTTACTTTATTTTTTAGTACTCTTAGGTGACTAGAACCTGTGATATTTCCATCATTTAAATGATATTCTGTAATACCATGATATTGCAGTGTTTAGTTAAATTTCAGTTCTCCTATGAAGAGTGGCCTTATACGAGGACTAACACGGTAGCCATGGAAGACCCCTGGATGCCAGCAAATGTGTTTTGGTGGTTCGATAGGTGCACGCACAAGCAAATTAGTCATTTTGAAAACGTTATCAGAGTGTGGGACATATTGAAAATCCAAGACAGTGGACTAATGGCCGGAGAAAAAGTCTCAACTTTGGACTTCCAAAGATGTGGCAAGAGCCTCAAAACCATGTTGATGACTTCTCTCCGTAATTTATTTTCCCCTAATTATTAAATCTTGTACAACTATTGCTCTCTTGTTTAGATGATGGAAATAAATAGTGTGTGCTATCGCGTTATCAAGAATTACCCTGATATTTGACTTCAAAACTAGGGATGATGGAATACCTCAAATATCCGGCTTCGCGAATATACGACGAATAGGTCGCCGCTATGCGAATATTGGATGTGCAATGTAAGTCTATGGGAAGCCCGAATAGTTCCGAATAGTTGTTATTTGGGTTTCCCATAGACTTACATTGTGCATCAAATATTCACGAATAGTAGAATAGCGGCGACCTATTCGGCAAATATTCGCGAAGCCGAATATTTGAGGTATTCGATCATCCCTATTTAAAAACTTTTAACCAAATTTTTCTCATTTGTGAATAAATTTGACTTATAACATATTTTTTAACTTCATATGTGGAATCCGCACCATTCATTTGGGTAAAATAAGCAAAAATACTTGAGTTATTCTTTTTAATGCAGACCAGTGTTTGAAAACACATTTTGTATAACATCTTATACCATAACTGTCTAATTTCTCAGACGTTCACTGATTGATACTTGATCCCTAAAGCGGGCAACAAAACCAAGTACAGAACCATTCTGGTCCAAACTGAATTTTTTTTACTGTAATAATTAGAGTATGCTACTGATGCCACATATAGATGTTCTGATGCCACATATAGATGTTCCAGATGCCACATATAGATGTTCCAGATGCCACATATAGATGTTCTGATGCCACATATAGATGTTCCAGATGCCACATATAGATGTTCCAGATGCCACATATAGATGTTCCTGATGCCACATATAGATGTTCCAGATGCCACATATAGATGTTCTGATGCCACATATAGATGTTCCAGATGCCACATATAGATGTTCTGATGCCACATATAGATGTTCCAGATGCCACATATAGATGTTCCAGATGCCACATATAGATGTTCCAGATGCCACATATAGATGTTCCAGATGCCACATATAGATGTTCCTGATGCCACATATAGATGTTCCTGATGCCACTTATAGATGTTCCTGATGCCACATATAGATGTTTCTGATGCCACATATATATATGTTCCAGATGCCACATATAGATGTTCCAGATGCCACATATAGATGTTCCAGATGCCACATATAGATGTTCCAGATGCCACATATAGATGTTCCAGATGCCACATATAGATGTTCCAGATGCCACATATAGATGTTTCTGATGCCACATATAGATGTTCCTGATGTCACATATAGATGTTTCTGATGCCACTTATAGATGTTTCTGATGTCACATATAGATGTTTCTGATGCCACATATAGATGTTCCTGATGTCACATATAGATGTTCCAGATGCCACATATAGATGTTTCTGATGTCACATATAGATGTTTCTGATGCCACATATAGATGTTCCAGATGCCACATATAGATGTTCCAGATGCCACATATAGATGTTCCTGATTCCAGATGTAGATGTTTCTGATGCCACATATAGATGTTTCTGATGCCACATATAGATGTTTCTGATGTCACATATAGATGTTTCTGATGCCACATATAGATGTTTCTGATGCCACATATAGATGTTTCTGATTCCAGATATAGATGTTTCTGATTCCAGATATAGATGTTTCTGATGCCACATATAGATGTTTCTGATGCCACATATAGATGTTTCTGATGCCACATATAGATGTTTCTGATGCCACATATAGATGTTTCTGATGCCACTTATAGATGTTTCTGATGTCACATATAGATGTTTCTGATGCCACATATAGATGTTTCTGATGCCACATATAGATGTTTCTGATGCCACATATAGATGTTTCTGATGCCACTTATAGATGTTTCTGATGTCACATATAGATGTTTCTGATGCCACATATAGATGTTTCTGATGCCACATATAGATGTTTCTGATGCCACATATAGATGTTTCTGATGCCACTTATAGATGTTTCTGATGCCACATATAGATGTTTCTGATGCCACATATAGATGTTTCTGATGCCACATATAGATGTTTCTGATGCCACATATAGATGTTTCTGATGCCACATATAGATGTTTCTGATGCCACATATAGATGTTTCTGATGTCACATATAGATGTTCCTGATGTCACATATAGATGTTTCTGATGCCACATATAGATGTTTCTGATGCCACATATAGATGTTTCTGATGCCACTTATAGATGTTTCTGATGTCACATATAGATGTTTCTGATGCCACATATAGATGTTTCTGATGCCACATATAGATGTTTCTGATGCCACATATAGATGTTTCTGATGCCACTTATAGATGTTTCTGATGTCACATATAGATGTTTCTGATGCCACATATAGATGTTTCTGATGCCACATATAGATGTTTCTGATGCCACATATAGATGTTTCTGATGCCACTTATAGATGTTTCTGATGCCACATATAGATGTTTCTGATGCCACTTATAGATGTTTCCGATGGAATCATTTGCCCTTTACATTTGCCTTTTTCTTTTCTTTTAGTGAAAAAAATGTATATCCCCTACATCAGAATACAAGACCTATACGTCAGCTCATGTAATGACAGGCTATATATCAGCTCCAGTTCAATCACATCATTTAATCAATACATAATATTATGAAGAGCCCGACCGCCAATAAATCAAATTACCCTTTAATTCCTTAATGTGTTTTTTTTTTCTTAAGCGCAAAACATTTTTACACTTTATGTAATATATGTAATAACCAAACAAAGTAAATATTATATCAAAAAACTTTTATTATTAATGATATAATTTGTTTTCTCTTTTTTACAGTGTTGCTTACTCTGTGCATGTCTCTGAGGATTATCCAGGTAAGCAATTGTTTTTCTACCTTCAGTAATTCATTATGTTGGTTTCCAGAATATCAACTCATAGCTCCTGCGCTATTGGCTGCCCGGTGTCCGTCCTGATCACCGGAGATTAAGTGCAGGAAGTTACATAGGGGTTTTCAGAGGGCAAATGACAACTTCTAGGCCACCGTAGCCAAGACTCCTGATATATGAGTCCGTGTTCATGGAACTGGTAACGGTATAAATGCAGGCTGATCTTCATGTTATAAAGCAGAAGGACCAAATTATATAATATGATGAAGAATGGTCTAGTAAAAATTCAGTATAAGGTGTAATTTATGTATGGTAAATGCGTTCTCCAGTTTCAGAAAACCTCTTGCGCCCAGCTGTAGTTTGCTTTAACCCCTTCACGACCTTGGATATAGGTATACATCCCTGGTCATGTCCCCCGCTTACCAAGGGCTCCAAAGGCGAGTCCGAGGTAATCCCCGCACATGTCTGCTGATCTAATCAGCAGACATGTGCAGTTAACATGTGCAGGTGGATCAGAGATCAACCCATGGCTGCTTACCACATAGTTCGTGCTGACAAAATCTGACAGGGCAACTTAAATGGCCACGGCTGGGATTGTGCTATTCCCCACACCATTGCCAACACCATGACGCAATCACGGGGCTCAATAATGTTGCTATGGTAGTGCAGGGTCAGCTGATGACCCCTGACACTACCATGACTCACTTCCTGTGAGAGCTGACAGAGCGCCAGCACTCACAGGAAGACTGCATTTTTTGCTGATCAGAATGATGCTGAAGTATCGCTCTGATCAGCAGAAGCGATCGGACTGTGCAGTGATAAAGTTCCCTACAAGGACTAGTAAAATCAATAAAAAAAAATGAAAAAAAAAGTTTTAAAAAGATGAAAAAAAATGTAAAAAACCTAAAAGTTCTCCCCATTGAAAATAAAACAATAAAAAAATACACATATTTGATATCACCGAGTTCAAAAATACCCAATCTATCAAAATATAAAATGAATTAATCTTATCAGTACACGGCGTAGTGAGGAAAAAATTCCAAAATTGCGTTTTTTGCATTGGATTAAAATGCAATAACAGATGATCAAAATATCTACGCAACAACGATATAATTAAAAATGTTAGCTCAAGTCGTCATTGAGCCTCAGATACCAAAAAATGAGAATGCTACAGGTCTCGGAAAATGGCGACAAAAGTGCTATTCTTTTTCTTTTTTTGAACCATGGGGAAGACTATTCTCCTTATGGAGACCTGACAAACCAGTCTGGCTGTCAGTAAGGGGACAGCCAGATTGGTTTGTCAGGTCTCTATAAGGAGAATAGTCTTCCCCGTGGTCCCCACATAGCTTCTCATAAGCCAGATCAGATACCCACACTTTGCACTGACGAGGGGCAATCACCCCGAAACACTGTGTCTGCAAATTGGGATTCTGATCTGGCAATAAATCCTAAGGCGGGCTTTGCACACTACGACATCGCAGGCCGATGCTGCGATGCCGAGTGCGATAATGCCCGCCCCCGTCGCAGCAGCGATATGTGGTGATAGCTGGCGTAGCGAAAGTTATCGCTACGCCAGCTTCACACACACACTCACCTGCCGTGCGACGTCCCTGTGGCCGGCGACCCGCCTCCTTGTTAAGGGGGCGGGTCGTGCGGCGTCACTGCGACGTCACACGGCAGGCGGCCAATCAGAGCGGAGGGGCGGAGATGAGCAGGATGTAAACATCCTGCCCACCTCCTTCCTTCCGCATATCCTACGGAAGCCGCAGTGAGGCCGGTAGGAGACGTTCCTCGCTCCTGCGACTTCACACACAGCGATGTGTGCTGCCGCAGGAGCGAGGAACAACATCGGACCATTGCGTCAGCGTAATTATAGATTACGCCGACGCTGTACCGATGATACGATTACGACGCTTTTGCGCTCGTTAATCGTATCATCCAGCCTTTACACACTGCGATGTCGCATGCGATGCCGGAAGTGCGTCATTTTCAATTTGACCCCACCGACATCGCACCTGCGATGTCGCAGTGTGCAAAGTGCCCCTTAGTCTTATGAAAAGGCTTGTTTAAAAAGCCACTTATGACTTTTAGGATTGCTACTTCCAATAGGTGACGCTAGAGTTTGTCTTATTCCTCTCTGGAGGGACAATTTGAATCTTTTTTTGAACAAACGTCTACTAATTTTCTTCACCGCTTAGATAAAAGTAAAATTATACATGTTTGATATCTACAAACTCGTACCGACGTGAGGCATCATACGGACACATCAGTTTTACCATATAGTGAATGTGGTAAATAAAAGACTCCCAAAGCAATCATGTAATTGCACTTTTTTTCCAATTTCACCACACTTGAAATTTGTTTTCCTGTTTTCCAGTACACTATAGGGTAAAACTAATGGTTTCATTCAACAGTACAACTTGTCCCAAGAAAACAAGCCCTGATATGGCAATATTGATGGGAAAATAAAAAAGTTATGGTTCTTGGAGGAAGAGGAGGAAAAAATAAAAATGAAAAACAAAAAATTGCTGGGGTGTGATGAGGTTAAAAAAAACTAAAACTATGCTTGAGGCCTCTTTCACACGTCCATGCAAAACACACACCTGTTTCACGGTCCATGATGTAGGTGCGTGTGTGTGTGCTTGTGTCCATGTGTGTGTTCAGCATGTGTCAGTGTGCCATCTGTGTGACATCCGCAGAGCACACAGGCAGCATGAATTTCTATACTTACCTGTCCATGGTGCTGCTGCTTCTGGTCCTTGTTGCAGTGCATATGCAATGAGCATAATGAGCGGGGCTGGAAGCAAGTGACAGCAGCGCTGGAGACATCAGTGGTGGACTGGAGACAGGTGAGTATAGAAAAGCATTTTATTTCACAGACACATGTTTACTCCGGTACTTGTCACACTGATGTCACACGGATCACATCAGTGTTTAGTCAATGTGACACCTGTGCTGCCGGAGAAAAATGGACATGTCTACGTCTGGAGCACACGGACACACGTAGCTCCACACGGACACACGGTCCATGTCAAAGCACGCAGGTATTAATTTAATGGGTGTACGTGTGTCCAGGTCTCCGGACATGTGAAGGGGGCCTGACCCACCCTCCCCCGGTCCCACACTAATGGGTGCTTGACACGCTGTGACATCGCTAGCGATGTTGTGCATGATAGCACCCGCCCCCATCGTTGCCCGGGATAGTAACTGTCTCTCTGTCTCTCTCCCAGTCTCTGTGTGTCGCTGTCTGTCTGTCTGTGTCTTTCTTTGTCTGTCTGTGTCTATGTCTCTGTCTGTTTCTATCTCTCTGTCTGTATTTGTATCAGTCTGTCTGTCTCCATCTTTGTGTCTGTCTGTCTCACTCTATCTCTGTGTCTGTCTCTATGTGTGTGTCTGTCTCTCTTGTTCCCCATCTGTCTCTTTCCCCGTCTGTCTCTTTCCCCGTCTGTCTCTTTCCCCGTCTGTCTCTTTGCCCGTCTGTCTCTTTGCCCGTCTGTCTCTTAGACCGTCTGTCTCTTTGCCCGTCTGTCTCTTTGCCCGTCTGTCTCTTTGCCCGTCTGTCTCTTTGCCCTTCTGTCTTTTTGCCCATCTGTCTCTTTCCAGGGCTGTCTCTTTCCCCATCTGTCTCTGTATGTCTCTTTCCACATCTGTCTGTCTGTCTCTCTCTATCTGTCTCCCCACTGACATCATTACCTCACACATAAGCTTCTTATACTGACAGTTTATTTTGTTCCTTTAGCAACCACTGACAGTTGCTATTAATAGCCTGTAGCTCCCACCTCTATTCAGTTTAATGGAGGCAGGATTTTTGAGAGTAACTGTAAAGCGCGGGGTTACATTTTCCCATCAAAACATAGTCTATGACGTTCCGTGAGTCACATGGGGTGTCTGTGCAAAATTTCGTGATTGTAAATGCGAAGGTACAAGTTCCTTTAGCAGACATACACACACACACACACACACACACACACACACACACATACACATATGTATACATACACACATACATACACTGAGCTTTATATATTAAATTTTTAGCTTATTCTGCTATACAGAGCAGGATCCCCAGGCTCATAATTCCCAGTAATTAGTTGTAATCTGCATCCCTTAAAGTCAGCTAGCTGTTCATAAAATGCATTGGCATGACAGGTCCTCCATAGAACAAGGGAGAAAAGTACTGTAGGTGGCTGTCTCCTGTTGTGCTAAATCTATGGAAAGTTCCCCCCAAAAATGAGGTTATAGAAAGATTGCCTAACTTTTACACAAGTAGCAATGATATTCTATTACTTTGTGGAAATATTTAAAAGTTCTTTTAAATTATATAAGCTGCTTTTATCATACTGTTTTATATACAGGCGCAGTAAACGGGGCCGAGGGTTATGTTCTAAGGGATTGCATTATGTGGAGATCAATAATGTGCCTTTGTTAAGAGATACCAAAAAAGCTTCTGGGAAATCAACGTCCCACAGGCTTAACAAGTTAGGCGCTATTTGAGGATAGCCCGCAGCCTGTGCCCTTTACACAGACAGTGAAACACAGTAAACAGCAGCCTGAAATTTGTTGAGAGGAGAACTACCCCTGGGATTTTGATTTCTTTGAGGCAGCCCTTATCAGTATGCAGCAAAATCTTCTTCTAATGAAACTACATTAAAGCAAAACATCACAACTAGATATGAGCGATCCCACAGATATTCGGGATCAGCGGGTCCAACCAGATTTAAAAACAAAACCCAGTTCGGAACTAAAATAAATCCCGAAGATCTGAGTGGACACCAATCCCCATATAAGTATATCGGGACCCGAATATTGTGGTTTAAAACGTGGTAGAAAGGTCTAGGGGGATTAACGCAGGAGCGTTATACTTACCAAGTGTCCTGCGCAGCTTTCATTCTACTTCCGGGGCCGCTCATTACCCTCATACATATTCACTGCTTCCCCCACCTACCGGCAGTCCTGGCATCTATGATTGGTTGCAGTCAGACTGGGCCCCCACCCTGTGTGAAAGCATTTGTGATTTGGAATCCCACACACTGTCTGCGTTTCTATACTTGTGACGCCCTGGACTAGCCAGGGGTCACAGGTAGCAACACACACACACCCCCACCCCCAGCAGTTCACAGCAGTCATCCCCAGTGAGACCTGATTTCTTCCCTCGGGTTCAGACAGACACACCAGGTGGGCGGAGTGAGGCACATGGGCCCGCCCACCGAGGAGTCTAGCTGTCCTGAGGCAGAAAACAAGTTCAGACAAGTCCAGGCAGAGGAAGAGAGAGGAGGTGTGCAGAGAGGCAGACGCAGACTGGGGCCTAGGTTGGAGCCTAGGGCCCTCGTGTAGCCAGTCAGGCAGACGGTAGTGGCCGTCTGCAGGAGTCGGGAATACAGTCTTGGTGGAACCGTAGGTAGCCGGGACAGGGTGGTGGCCCGTCCGGTACCCAATCGGGGAGCCAGCTGGAAACCGGAGCACAGGGGGAGCGTACAAGAAGGTGCAGGAAAGGACTTACACTGCCAACCTGGGGTCAGGGGAAAAACACTGCAGCCGGCTGCGGGACCCGTCCATCCAGCCGTTTGGTTTACCGAGGACTTTGTACCTTTCTTTCTGAGTGAGTACACCCGTGCCATCCGGCACCGCGCCGCGCTGTCCCTGCAACCCTGCACCTCACCAACCCTGCCTCCCCGTCACATCATCGGGCCCCGGGACCACCGACCCCTACCCACGGAGGGGGAAAACAACATCCCAGCTGCTCCTTACCATCGCTCCCGGGATCGCCGTCATCAGCAGCGGTGGTGCCTATCTTCACCACGACCCGTGGGTGGCGTCACGGACTAAATTCCCCAAACCAACCACCCCTTTCACTCGCGGGCGAGGAGCGCCGCTCGAGTCCCCGGATCCGGCCCACCGCTCGAGCCACCAAGCAGCCGCAGCAGCGCCGGACCCGAGCGTTAGCGAGAGCGCAGCAGCGACGGCGTCCTCCCCGCCCGCGACATACTGGTGTAAAAATAAATAAACAAAAGAATTGGCTTAGGGTCCCCCCCATATTGTGATACCCAGCACAGATAAAGCATATGGTTACAGGCTGCAGCTCCCAGCCGTGCACTTATCGTGGCTGTCTATCAAACTAAGAGGGCCCCTATGCGGCTTTTTAAAATGATTTAAATAAATCATTTTAAAAAAACAGCTTGTGGTCCACCCCAAATTTGATACCCAAACATAATAAAGCTGACAGCTGGAGTCTGGTATTCTTAGGCTAGGGAAACCCATGATTATTGGGCCCCCAGCTTAAAAATAGAAGCCTGCAGCCACACAGAATTATCACATCCATTAGATGCAATAATCCTGGAACTTTACCCAGATCATGCTGATTGCCCTGGTGTGGTGGCAATCGGGGTGATAATGGGTTAATAGCAGCTTAATAATGGGAGATGTCTGTGAAACCACTCTATTACTAATCTGTAAGTGAAAAGAAATAAACACAAACACTGAAAAAGATCCTTTATTTGAAATAAAATACAAAAAGCCACCTGCATTCATCCTTTTAATAACACTCAAAACACCCAGGTCCGATATAATCCACACCAGGTCACACGACGATTCCAGCTCTGCTACATCTGAAGTGATAGCGCGTGGGCATAGAACATGACTGCCCAGTGTAAGCTTCAGGCAGAGACTGAGCCGCAGCGATGAGTGTTGATGTCACTCAGGTTGTTTGTGGTCACAGCTGGTGGTTCCCACGGTCCTCCACCTGTGACCACAAATAACCTGAGTGACGTCACCGCTCATCACTGCAGCTAAGTCATTCTCTGCCTGAAGCTCACAGTGGGCAGTCACATTCTGTGCCCACAGGGTGTCACTTAAGATGTAGTAGAGTTAGAATTGTCGTTGCACCTTGTGTAGATTACATCAGACCTAGGTGATTTTGGGGTTAATAAAGGGGTGAAAGGGGGTGTTTATTTCTTTTCACTTACAGAACAGTAATGGGGGAGGTCTCATAGATGCCTAGGGCTTAGTGACAGCTGTGAGCTATTATTAACCCCTTATTACCTTGATTGCCACCACACCAGTGCAGTTGGGATGAGTCAAGTAATATTCCGGGATTGTCGCATCCAATGAATGCGACAATGCAACAATCCTGGGCGGCTGCAGCCTGCTGGGAGGCCCAATAATTTAGGCTGGGAGGCCCAATAACCATATGGGTCTCCCCACCCTGAGAATACCAGCCTCCAGCTGTTGACTTTATCATGGCCGAGTATCAAAATTTGGGGAGACCACACACCGTTTTTTGTAATGATTTACTTAAATAATTAAAAAAAGCTGGATGTGGTTACTCTTATTTTGATACGTAGCCAAGATAAGCACACAGCTGGGGCCATATGCTTTATCTGTGCTGGGTATGATAATATGGGGGTTATTCTACACCTATTTATTTATTTTTACAGCAATAGAGACACACAAACACGCAGTGTCTCTGACTGAAAGCAGGCAGACATGCTGTCACACAGGGTGGGGGCACGTCTGACTGCAACCAATCAAAGACGTGGGAGATGCCGGTGGACGGAGGAAGTGGTGCATATGTATGAGGGATAATGAGCGGCCCCGAAAGTAGTGTTAGAGCCGTACGGGATACTTGATAAGTATAACGTCCTTTCTCCAATCCCCCTATCCATTCTACCACCATTTTAAAGTGCCGAATTCTGTTGCCCATAGACTTATATGGGGACCAGCATCACGCCAGATATTCGGGATAAATTTCAGGCTCAAATCCGTGTTTTTTTTAAACTCAGTTGGATCCACCAATCCCGGGTAGTCCGCCCATCAGTAGTTGTGAATAAAATATGGTTTGAAGAGATTTTAAAATCATTGCATTTTTGTTTTCTTTACATGTTACACAGCGTTCCAACTTTTTTGCAATTGGGTTTATAATATGTTATTTTCGATAGGCTCCAGATGCCCTAATCAGATATATTGATATATAGATTATTTAATCTTTTTTTTGTAATACATATACAAATATTAATCTCTTAACTTAGTGAGCTAGATTATTAACACTGATAATAATAATAACCTACAAATTAAAGTGAATATATTTAGAAAATTTATGAAACATGATGCAGAGGGAAAAGCAGTTTTTTTTTTTTCTTTGTTGAATTCAAAGATATAGTTCATAACCAAAAATGGAAAATTAATTAAACAAATAAATACGAAATTGTCAAGTTCTTGCTAGACTGCATCGTGGCATGTCAACTGAATGTACAGTACTGGCATAATAATAATAATAATAATAATAATAATAATAATAATAATAAGTGTTATTATTGTTGTTATTTCTATTTTCCCAGTACTGTACATTCAGTTCACATGCAGTCTAGCAAGACTTTATAATTTCTTCATATATTTATTTTTATATTTTTTTTGTCTATGGTTTTTAATTGTTTAGCAGGTTTCTTATTATTAATAATAATAATAATAATAATAAAAATAATACTTAATAGTAATAATATTAATTAATAATTATTAATAATAAGTAATATTAATAATAACATTTTAAATAATAATAATGTTATTACTATCTACTACTATTATTATCAATTAATATTACATGGTGGACATTAAAAATACTGTAGGGTGCAGAAGAAAAACAAGGAACAACTGGGTGCTGCTGAAAAATTAGATGGCTCATAGGTAAAGTTATGGTCAGTTTATTGAGGCTACTCATTGCTCCCACTGGACGCCAGCTCTCCTCACCTGAATGTATCTGTGCAGCTGTCACGCTTGGGTCAGAAGAGCCGCCGTCCAGTGGGAGCATTGTGCTGCAATCCTCGAGCAGTAATACAACAGTTTGAGTGAATCACTGACACCCGGCACAGAGACGTGAGCGTGGAAGGGGGTGAATATTCATTATTTAAATTAGCATAAGTTCCAATCATTATTTCTGGCAGAGGGTTGAGCAGGAAAAGGGGTAAATATTCATTGTTCATTAACAGGCGACCCAATCACTGACACCAAAACAAAATTTAATTGGTGTATTTCATCATTAATTTCATCCCCTATTAATCTATTGGGACAGCCTATCTTGGAGTCTGTGCATCGAAACTGGACTTGACATATAGCTAAAAATACTTTTTTCAATACAAAATATAAGACATCCTCTGAACATAAGCCCTATCACAATTTCTGGAGAGGGTGAATATTCATTACTTGATTAACACAAGTTCCAATCACTGTCACTGGCAGAGGCGGGGGGCGGGATTATGGGGTGAATATTCATTTTTTAAACTAAGCGAAATGTGACTATAAACGTCTGGGGGTTAAAGTAACTTACACCAATATAAGTTACATATCTTGAAAGGGCTGCCCAAGCCCTATTTCAGGATATTATTAGTATGACGATCTGAAACTAGGGCTTATTTTGGAGTACAGCTTGTTCCATAGTTACATAGGTTGAAAAAAGCCCTAGGTCAGTCTAGTTCATCCTTCCTCCACCAATTATAAATTTTGCCATTAAATTATTTATAATTGACAATGTTATATGCACTGAGAAAATTATCCAGCCCTTTCTTAAAAACTGTTATAGTATCTGCCATTACTACCTCTTGTGGTCGGCATTCCACAGTCTGACTGCTCTAACTGTAAAGAACCCTTTCATATTTAGTTGCCGTAATCACCTTTTTTCCACCCGTAATGAGTGCCCTCTGGTCCTATTGTCTTTGGAAGGAATAAGTCATGTGCCAGTCCTTTATATTGACCACACATGTATTTATACATATAAATGAGATCTCCTCTGAGACGTCTTTTTTTCTAAGCTAAACAAATTCAACCTGTCATCATGTGGGCGTCCTCCATTCCTTGTAGTAGTCTAGTTACCCGCCTTGGAACTGACTCTAACTTCTGAATGTCATTTTTAAAATATGGAGCCCAAAACTGGATCCCATATTCCAGATGTGGCCTTACAAGTGATTTAAAGAGTGATAACAATACGTTGGGATCACGGGATCTCTCGTTTTATACACCCTAAAATTGGATTTCCTTTAGCAGCTTCTGCCTGACATTGAGTGCTGCTACTCAGCTTATTTGTAACTAATATTTTAAGCATACTCCAAAAAGGCTGAAAAAGCCTTCAGGGGCTTATTTTTGAAGTAGGATCTTTTTTTTTCGGGGAACATATATTGATAAGGGAGGAGTTGAGGATGATGCAATTCATGTATGCATCCACGTCTTAATCCTCTACATTCCAAAGCATGAGTCAAATATTCGGCATGCATGATATATTAATCTGCTGAGAACTACAGAGACCAGAGATGAAGATGGGTCTGAGTAGAAAAGATGACTAGTTTATTTTAAGGAAGTACAGGATAATATAGAAGTCAGTTGGATAGGAGCCAGAATACGTACACTTCTATTGGGAAAACGGCAAAAAGAGCTTATTCTGAGATATATATGTATATGTGTTTCATCATTTTATATTACGCTAAGGGGTACTTTGCACGTTTCGACATCGCTACTGCGATATCGTCGGGATCAGATCGAAAGTGACGCACATCCGGCGCCGGTAACGACATCGCAACGTGTAAAGCCTAGGAGAGAAGATGAACGAGCGTGAAACAGTCAAAAATCGGTGATCTGTGTCACGTCGTTCATTTTTATAATGTCGGTGCGTCCGCAGGTACGATGTTTGTCGTTCCTGCAGCTCCACACATAGCTGTGTGTGAAGCCGCAGGAGCGACAAATAATCTCCTTACCTGCGCCCGCCGTCCACCGGCAATGCGGAAGGGAGAAGGTGGGCGGGATGTTTACATCCCGCTCATCTCCGCCCCTCCACTTCTATTGGCCGGCTGATTAGTGATGTCGCGGTGACGTCGCAGTGATGCCGAACGCACCGCCTCCTTGAAGGAGGGATTCTTTGGCAGTCACAGCATCGTCGCCGACCAGGTAAGTGCGTGTGAAGCTGCCGTAGCGATAATGTTCACTACGGCAGCTATCACAAGATATCGCATGTGCGACGAGGGCGGGTACTATCGCGTTCGGCATTGCTATCATCGGCTAGCGATGTCGCAGCGTGCAAAGTACCCCTAAGTCAGCATGAATCATAAAAAGTCCCATGTGAGAGTGCAGATATGAGTGTGGTACACAGTCCAAGCGCCATTTTAAGGCTTGCTATTTTTGGATATCTTCATTGAATACGGAATACTGTCCATAACAATATGTCTGTACCTCTTCATTCATATTGCCTGATGAGATGAAGGCATCTCAAATGAGTAGCCTTCATAAAGTGACCGAATCTCCACCATGAGTCCTCTTTTTTTCCAGCAGTGCCCAGT
Organism: Anomaloglossus baeobatrachus; assembly: GCF_048569485.1. NCBI lineage: Eukaryota > Metazoa > Chordata > Amphibia > Anura > Aromobatidae > Anomaloglossus > Anomaloglossus baeobatrachus. The sequence goes on along the minus strand of NC_134353.1, from coordinate 889,797,687 downwards.
GTTTTTGTTTTTCTTCCCTGATGTACATATTGCGGTTGCCATCTTCTAATCAGCACAAGGAGGATCAGCAGCTGGTTCACCCTTTACATACTATCAGACAGGCCTGTGCCTGTTGTAAGCACATCTCACCAAGGCGAACGGCTCCTCTCTCTCTGACTCACTACCTTTACCCAAAATGGCTAAACTATGGCGCCCCTCTTTTTTTTCCTTTTTTTAGATTCCGTTACAATCAATGGTCCTTTATGGCCAGGTACTCCAGGCTGAGAGCCACTTGCTTGGCCACATAGGGTCGTCATAATCAGGGATCTAAATTGGGTCATATCAAAAAGGGCTTTTTTAGTGGGAGCCCTATAACTTTTTAAAGATGACTTTTCAACATTGTATCTCTACGATACCTACTCAACTCTAGGTTAATGGATACTGTTCCCAGAAATGCCAAACAATAAAACTTGACCCGAAAAAGGTCAGAGCTATAGTGAAATGAGTAATGACCCCTTTTATAAAGGTTGAGGTGGATTAATGAAATGCCTTTCTGTTGTCACAATTTCGGATTGGAGCTAAGCCCTAGATTGTATTTTTTAGCTGAAGTGTTGGCACCTTCTAGGTTACTTGCGTAAATGAACTGTTGCCAGGATCCTTTTAAAAAATAGTTGTGTCTGCAAAACAATCCGTGAGTCACAGATCATCCTTTTGTGTGAGCCACAGATGCACCATAACAATGTGCCAGCCCATATACCTCATCAGCTCCAAATACCCAAATAGCAATGTGCTAGCCTCATGTTCCTCACTTGGTTGAACAACTTTGCACCACATTTCTGTGCCTACATTTTGTCACAATTTGGCGCATTTTAAACCAAATATATAATAAAAAGCACAATCTGTCTCAGAAGGTTGATCTGTATCCCTAATTGTATGGGGTGCACATATGCTCTTACTAGCTAGAAGTAATCTAATCATAAAGTGCCTTGTAAATGTATTAACGCCCTTAAGTAATCTAATCATGACTTTTTACCTATTATGTTACATTACAACCGGAGTTTAAATATTTTTGTAATCTGATGTGTGTGATGCATCAGCACTAAATAGTCGGGGAAGTTGGGGAAGTGAAGGGAGAAAAATATAAGCCAAAAATAAATGTATGGGATAAAATAAATAAAAATTGCCATGTGCAAATGTATTCACCCCTTTTGTTATGAATTCTTTCAAAATTTCTGGTGCAAGCAATTACCTTCCTAAAGCCTGCTTTACACCATACGATCCAGCATTCGATATCGTATGCGATCGTACCCGCCCCCATCGTATGTGCGGCACGTTCAATTTGTTGAACGTGTCGCACAAACGAATAACCCCCCGTCACACGTACTTACCCTTCCATACGACCTCGATGTGGACGGCGAACATCCACTTCCTGGAGTGGGAGGGACGTTCAGCGTCACATCGACGTCACGCGGCAGGCGGCCAATAGAAGCGGAGGGGCGGAGATGAGCGGGACGTAAACATGCCGCCCACCTCCTTCCTTTCGCATAGCCGGCGGGAGCCGCAGGACGTAGGTAAGATCAGTTCATCGTTCCCGGGGTGTCACACACTGCGATGTGTGCTACCCCGGGTACGATGAACAACCTGACGTTCAATTTTTAGGAATTGAACGATGTGCATGCAATGAACGTTTTACCATTCAATCGCAATCGCACGTAGCTGTTACATGTTACAATGTAACTTACGATGCCGGATGTGCGTCACTTACTATGTGACCCCGCCGACACATCGTAAGATATATTGTAGCGTGTAAAGCGCCCTTAAGTCACATCCTTAGGAAAAAGAAGGTCACCTGTGTGCAATCTAAGTGTTCTGGGGTCTGTCAGTATATACACACCTTTCCTGAAAGGCCACAAAGGTTGCAACACCATTATGCAAGAGGCACCACTAACCAAACAACCAAGAAGATCTCCAAACAACACCATGAAAACCAAGGAGATCTCCAAACCATGAAGACCAAGGATATCTCGAAACAACACCATGAAGATCAAGAAGATCTCCAAATAACACCATGAAGATCAAGAAGATCTCCAAACAACACCATGAAGACCAAGGAGATCTCCAAACAAATCAGAGACAAAGTTGTTGAGAAGTACAAGTCAGGGTTGGGTTCTAAAAAAATATTCCAACTCTGCTTATCCACCGGAGCACCAGAGAGAGGCAGCACAGGGGCCAAAGGTAAACCTTGCAGAGTTCTCAAGCAGAGACTGGAATGTCTTTCCCTATGACCACAATAAGTCGTACACTTCATAGAGCTCGCCTTTATGGAAGAGTGGCCAGAAGAAAAGCCTTTACTTACACCCAAAAATTAGGATCATTTTTATTTTGCCAAAAGGCATGTGGGAGACTCTCCAAATGTATGGAGGAAGGTGCTGTAATCAGATGAGACCAATATTGAACATTTTGGCCACCAACATAAGTGCTATGTCTTGTGCCAAACCAACACAGCTCATCACCCCAACAACACCATCCTCACAGTGAAACATGGTGGTGGCAGCATAATTCTGTGGGGATGATTTTTGGCAGCAGCGACAAAGAAAATGGTCTGATTCGAGGGGAAGATGGATGGTGCAAAATATAGGGATATTTTTGAGCAAAACCTATTTCAGTCAGTCAGTGATTTGAGACTGGGATGGACGTTCACCTTCCAACAAGACAATGACCCAAAACATAATGCTAAAGAAACACTAGAGTGATTTAAGGGGAAATGTGTAAATGTATTGGAGTGGCCGAGTCACAACCTAGACCAGGGATGGGCAATTAATTTTCCCATGGGTCCGCAAGAGAAATTGGGATGGTTTTAGAGGGCCGGTAATATAATTAACTCAGTTCTACCTAATATACTACATCACTACACCCCCTTCATATACTACACCTGTAATAAACTACACCACTACACCTGTAATAAACTACATCACTACACTCCCCCATACTACACCTGTAATAAACTACATCACTACACCCCCCATACTACACCTGTAATAAACTACATCACTACACCCCCCATACTACACCTGTAATAAACGACATCACTACACCCCCCATACTACACCTGTAATAAACGACATCACTACACCCCCCTATACTACACCTGTAATAAACTACATCACTTCACCCCCCTATACTACACCTGTAATATACTACATCACTACACCCCCCATATACTACACCTGTAATAAACGACATCACTACACCCCACTATACTACACCTGTGATATACTACATCACTACACCCCCATATACTACACCTGTAATAAACGACATCACTACACCCCCCTATACTACACCTGTAATAAACTACATCACTACACCCCCCATATGCTACACCTGTAATAAACTACATCACTACACCCCCCTATACTACACCTGTAATAAACTACATCACTACACCCCCCTATACTACACCTGTAATAAACTACATCACTACACCCCACTATACTACACCTGTAATAAACTACATCACTACACCCCCCTATACTACACCTGTAATATACTACATCACTACACCTCCATATACTACACCTGTAATAAACTACATCACTACAACCCCCATACTACACCTGTAATAAACGACATCCCTACACCCCCCTATACTACACCTGTAATAAACTACATCACTACACCCCCCTATACTACACCTGTAATATACTACATCACTACACCCCCATATACTACACCTGTAATAAACTACATCACTACACCCCCATATACTACACCTGTAATAAACTACATCACTACACCCCCCTATACTACACCTGTAATAAACTACATCACTACACCCCCCTATACTACACCTGTAATAAACTACATCACTACACCCCCCATACTACACTTGTAATAAAGTACATCACTACACCCCCCTATACTACACCTGTAATAAACTACATCACTACACCCCCCTATACTACACCTGTAATAAACTACGTCACTACACCCCCCTATACTACACCTGTAATAAACTACATCACTACACCCCCTATACTACACCTGTAATAAACTACATCACTACACCCCCTCCATATACTACACCTGTAATATACTACATCACTACACCCCCTATACTACACCTGTAATAAACTACATCACTACACCCCCTCCATATACTACACCTGTAATATACTACATCATTACACCCCCTATACTACACCTGTAATAAACTACATCACTACACCCCCCATATACTACAACTGTAATACACTACATCACTACACCCCCCATATACTACACCTGTAATACACTACATCACTACACCACCCATATACTACACCTGTAATAAACTACATCACTACACCCCCTATACTACACCTGTAATATACTACATCACTACACCCCCATATACTACACCTGTAATAAGCTACATTACTACATCCCCTCCATATACTACCCCTTTAATATACTACATCACTACACCCCCCTATATTGCACCTGTAATATACTACATCTGTACACCCCCTCCATATACACTACACCTGTAATATACTACATCACTACACCCCCCTATACTACACCTGTAATAAACTACATCACTACACCCCCTCCATATACTACACCCTACACCTGTGATATACTACATTACTACACCCCCCTATACTACACCTGTAATAAACTACATCACTACACCCTCTCCATATACTACACCTGTAATATACTACATCACTACACCCCCATATACTACACCTGTAATAAACGACACCACTACACCCCCTCCATATACTACACCTGTAATATACTACATCACTACACCCCTCTATACTACACCTGTAATATACTACATTACTACACCCCCTATACTACACCTGTAATAAACTACACCACTACACCCCCTCCATATACTACACCTGTAATATACTACATCACTACACCCCCATATACTACACCTGTAATAAACTACATCACTACACCCCCCCCATACTACACCTGTAATAAACTACATCACTACACCCCCCTATACTACACCTGTAATAAACTACATCACTACACCCCCATACTACACCTGTAATATACTACATCACTACACCCCCATATACTACACCTGTAATAAGCTACATTACTACATCCCCTCCATATACTACCCCTTTAATATACTACATCACTACACCCCCCTATATTGCACCTGTAATAAACTACATCACTACACCCCCCTATACTACACCTGTAATATACTACATCTTTACACCCCCTCCATATACACTACACCTGTAATATACTACATCACTACACCCCCCTATACTACACCTGTAATAAACTACATCACTACACCCCCTCCATATACTACACCTGTGATATACTACATTACTACACCCCCCTATACTACACCTGTAATAAACTACATCACTACAGCCCCTCCATATACTACACCTGTAATATACTACATCACTACACCCCCATATACTACACCTGTAATAAACGACACCACTACACCCCCTCCATATACTACACCTGTAATATACTACATTACTACACCCCCCTATACTACACCTGTAATAAACTACACCACTACACTCCCTCCATATACTACACCTGTAATATACTACATCACTACACCCCCATATACTACACCTGTAATAAACTACACCACTACACCCCCTCCATATACTACACCTGTAATATACTACATCACTACACCCCTCCATATACTACACCTGTAATATACTACATCACTACACCCCCATATACCACACTTGTAATAAACTACACCACTACACCCCCTCCATATACTACACCTGTAATATACTACATCACTACACCCCCCCTATACACCTGTAATATACTACATCACTACACCCCTATATACACCTGTAATATACTACATCACTACATCCCCATCTAATACACCTGTAATATACTACATCACTACACCCTTATATACACCTGTAATATACTACACCACTACACCCCTATATACTACACCTGTAACATACTACATCACTACACCCTTATATACACCTGTAATATACAACATCACTACACCCCTAGATACACCTGTATTATACTACATCACTACACCCGTATATACACCTGTATTATACTACATCACTACACCCCTATATACACCTGTAATATACTACATCACTACACCCCTATATACACCTGTAATATACTACATCACTACACCCCTATATACACCTGTAATATACTACACCACTACACCCCTATATACTACACCTGTAACATACTACATCACTACACCCTTATATACACCTGTAATATACAACATCACTACACCCTTAGATACACCTGTATTATACTACATCACTACACCCGTATATACACCTGTATTATACTACATCACTACACCCCTATATACACCTGTAATATACTACATCACTACATCCCTATATACACCTGTAATATACTACATCACTACACCCCTATATACACCTGTAATATACTACACCACTACACCCCTATATACTACACCTGTAACATACTACATCACTACACCCTTATATACACCTGTAATATACATCACTACACCCTTAGATACACCTGTATTATACTACATCACTACACCCGTATATACACCTGTATTATACTACATCACAACATCCCCATCTAATACACCTGTAATATACTACATCACTACACCCCTATATACACCTGTAATATACTACATCACTACACCCCTATATACACCTGTAATATACTAGATCACTACACCCCTATATACACCTGTAATATACTACATCACTACACCCGTATATACACCTGTATTATACTACATCACTACACCCCCATATACTACACCTGTAATAAGCTACATTACTACATCCCCTCCATATACTACCCCTTTAATATACTACATCACTACACCCCCCTATATTGCACCTGTAATAAACTACATCACTACACCCCCCTATACTACACCTGTAATATACTACATCTTTACACCCCCTCCATATACACTACACCTGTAATATACTACATCACTACACCCCCCTATACTACACCTGTAATAAACTACATCACTACACCCCCTCCATATACTACACCTGTGATATACTACATTACTACACCCCCTATACTACACCTGTAATAAACTACATCACTACACCCCCTCCATATACTACACCTGTAATATACTACATCACTACACCCCTCTATACTACACCTGTAATATACTACATCACTACACCCCCCTATACTACACCTGTAATAAACTACACCACTACACTCCCTCCATATACTATACCTGTAATATACTACATCACTACACCCCCATATACTACACCTGTAATAAACTACACCACTACACCCCCTATATATACTACACCTGTAATATACTACATCACTACACCCCTCCATATACTACACCTGTAATATACTACATCACTACACCCCCATATACTACACTTGTAATAAACTACACCACTACACCCCCTCCATATACTACACCTGTAATATACTACATCACTACACCCCCCCTATACACCTGTAATATACTACATCACTACACCCCTATATACACCTGTAATATACTACATCACTACATCCCCATCTAATACACCTGTAATATACTACATCACTACACCCTTATATACACCTGTAATATACTACACCACTACACCCCTATATACTACACCTGTAACATACTACATCACTACACCCTTATATACACCTGTAATATACAACATCACTACACCCCTATATACACCTGTATTATACTACATCACTACACCCGTATATACACCTGTATTATACTACATCACAACATCCCCATCTAATACACCTGTAATATACTACCTCACTACACCCCTATATACACCTGTAATATACTACACCCCTATATACACCTGTAATATACTACATCACTACACCCTTATATGCACCTGTAATATACTACACCTCTACACCCTTATATACACCTGTAATATACTACATCACTGCTCCCCTATATACACCTGTAATATACTACACCACTACACCCCTATATACACCTGTAATATACTACATCACTACACCCTTATATACACCTGTAATATACTACACCTCAACACCCTTATATACACCTGTAATATACTACATCACTACACCCCTATATACACCTGTTATTTACCCTATCACTACACCCCTATATACTACACCTGTAATATACTACATCACTACATCCCCATATACTACATCTGTAATATACTACAGCCCCATATAATACACCTGTAATATACTACACCCCTCATGTACTACAAGGAGGAAGGACGGGACTCAGCACCAATTCCAGGATAGCAAAAAATATAAATCCAACGAAAAATATATAAAAATGTAGAAACTTTATTCAATGATTAAAAATCCAAGAAAAACTTCATCGGTTCCATGAAAACATCATGGCTTGACGCGTTTCGGACAGTTGGAATATAGATAAGTCCTTAATTATAAGCAAGTTGCTTATGATTAAGGACTTATCTATATTCCAACTGTCCGAAACGCGTCAAGCCATGATGTTTTCATGGAACCGATGATGTTTTTCTTGGATTTTTAATCATTGAATAAAGTTTCTACATTTTTATATATTTTTCGTTGGATTTATATTTTTTGCTATCCTGGAATTGGTGCTGAGTCCCGTCCTTCCTCCTTGCTATTGCCTCTACGGACCTGCCTGTCCGGTGGACTGCCTGCATCCCACCTGAACTGAGCGGATACATATACGGGTGAGCTGAATAATTTTTTTTCCTCATGTACTACACCTGTAATATACTACATCACTACACCCCCATTTATTACACCACTATATACAACACCCCCATATACTACACCACTATATACTACACCTGTAATAAAGCTACATCACTACACCCCATGTACTACACCACTATATACTACACCACTATATACACAACACCATATACTACACCTGTAAAACTACACCACTACAGAGCGCGTGCGTGTGTCAGAGAGAAAGTGCCGGCAGGGAACAGAGGAGAGGTTCCTGCGTTCTGCTGCCTGCACTGACTGTGCGGAGCTGCAGGATCGCTCCCTGCCCTGCACGCATTAGCTTGGCTCCACTGCACCACCTGAAGACTTGCCCAGGTCTGACCTAGACCCTAATGCAATGGAGAATCTGGTCAGACTTGAAGATTGCTGTTCACCAGAGGAAACCATCTAACTTGAAGGAGCTGGAGCAGTTTTGATATGAGGGTATGTCAAAAATCCCAGGGGCAAGATGTGGAAAGCTCATAGAGACTTATCCAAAGCGACTTGCATCTGTAATTGCTGCAAAAGGAGGCTCTACAAATTACTGACTTTAGGGGGGTGAATAGTTATGCACACTGAAGTGTTCAGTTATTTTGTCCTATTTGTTGTTTGCTTCACAATAAAATGAAAACCACATGTTCTCAGTTGTAGGCATGTTCTTTACATCAACTGTTGCAAACCCTAAAAGAAAAATTCCAGCTTGTAAGGTGGCAAAACATGTAAAAATGCCAAAGGGGTGAATAAATTTGCAAGGCCCTGGAAATACCTTTTAAAAGTACCGGACTCCATAAAATCAAGTTCTTCATATCACAGTTTAAAAACAGAGCATGATCGTGGCATGCCCTTTTTTTTTTACAATGCTTACTGTCCTCTCTGACACCAACTTTTCATCCTGCCCAAATGTTGGATGAGTTACAATAATTGCCCAAAAACACATAATATATCTGTCACAGGGTCCTTCTCCAATATCACACAATCAACAGAGGGAGAGATGCTTAAGCAATCCAAAGAACATTTATTCCAAGCAAATCAAATGGTCCATAACATAATCCACAAAACAGGGTAAAATTTGTCTGGAAACATAAATATAGTCCAGTAATCGATAAATGTCTAGGTCTCTCTGAGAAGTCGCAGCTTCTCCCAGAGGATCAATCCTTCTCTCTTCAAGTTCTCAAACAGACTAAATAATCCCCCAGGTAAGCAGAGAGTTTAAATGGATGCCAGGCCCCCTCCCCCACACCTAGGGACAGAAGCACTTCAAGGAGTTATAACCCTGAAGACAGGATAAACAATACATCGAATAGACAGCCCACCACGCCCAAAACATGAACCCACACAAAATGGTACATGACCCACAATATCCCACCATCACAAGATCTAAAACGTGAAACGTTATGGTAAAAATATGCATCAGAATTCGTAAAAATGTTAGTAAATCTGCCCCTCTGTGCTCACTGTCTTTAGGCCATAGATCCGCTTAGATGTTCATATCTTTCACATTACAGTATTGATTGCAAAACATTGAATTACTTTTGTAGTAAAGTAAGGTGTATAAATTATAAGATGCTGCTTCTGTATAGAGTGCCAATAAACAAGAGAGCAGCTCAATCAATAGATGTCTTCCAGGAACAATTAATACATGGATGGATATCTGAGAAGGTCTGAGATTAATGTTTCATTTATGTTGCAATGCTAAAGCTATGATACTGTAACAATAGTAACAACTCAGATATGGGATGTTCCAATGCACATGGAGGCCTACAGGGTTTAGTATAGATGATTTAGCACAATGTGTATATACCAGGGGCCTAGATACCGTGTTTTTCCAAAAATAAGACACTATCTTATACTTTTTTGCTCCCAAAAAAAGCACTAGGGCTTATTTTTAGAGGAGGTCTTATTCTTGGAGAAACACGGTTGGGGGTAAGTTTACCCCTTCAAAAAAGAAGACTCCCCCCCCCCCCAGTTCCCAAGACACTCTTACTTACCAGATCCGGATGTCTGCATGGCTCCCAGGTCCTACCTGTGATCTCCGGTGGGTGCCGCACGCCGTTCTCACCTGCTTCTGTCTGACACACACACAGCAGATCGCAGGTCACAGGCACACACACACACACACACAGACACACACACAGACTCATTCATCACATCCAGCGTTAAAGAATGCTTCCAGCCACAGGGAATGATGGGAGGAAGTCACATGTGTCCGCAGGTCCTGTAAGCTAACACTGCAGCAGGTCCTTGCACTCCACTACACTGCCTCTCAGGATTCTGCTGGCGAGAAGAAATCGGTATCGCTGGATGTGGTGTGTGTGTGATCTGATATGTGTGTGATCCAATGTTTGTGTGTGAGATTTGATTGTGTGTGAGATCGGATGTTTGCAGGGGTGCGATCACTGCAGGTCCTCGCTCGGCATCTGGGGAGTGTGATTGCAGGGTGCCCGCTGTCTATAATGACGTGTCCTGCAATATCTTTAACTTTTTCAGCTGCATGGACACTTCATTATTAAACTGTGACTAGGGCTTATTTTCGGGGGAGGACTTATATTTAAGCCTTGCTCCGAAAATGCTGAAAATCCCTGCTAGGGCTTATGTGACGCCCTGGACTAGTCAGGTTGTCCGAGGTAGTCACACACAACACCACACCCCCTCCCGATTAGGTGACATCAGTCAAACTAAAAACCTTCAAAATTATGTGAAACCACACAACGGAATGATTTATCCAATTTTTATTCCTTTAAATATACATACAGATTAAAAACAGGAGTGCACACACATACTCCTGATTAGTAATACTCATCACTTATGAGGACATTGTAACCTCACTAACGTGGGGACCAGGACCGGATAGACAGTATATCCACTGTGCTTAGGAGAATAAACGGCAAATTGCCAGTCACAATACCCCTAGGTTATCCCCAAGCATAGAGAGTAACTCCCTCAACCTAACTCAGATATCGGGTGATACAGTACTAACCCAAAGTGCACAATGCACGATCGGGTCACATATGTTATAAGTACATACCGGAGGCCGAAGTAGGTAGGGGAGCCGGTCCAGAGTCCACGCCCGACGCGCGTTTCGGATACCTTTTTCAGGGGCACCGCACGCTGTTGTGGACTCCTTTCCCCCTCCCCTAAATACCCCGTTGCCTCCAGGTGATGTCCATCTCACCGTCCGCCGTGCGCACGCGCCCATCGCGTCATGGGAGAATCGTATGCAGACCGGCAGTCAGCGGCGGCCCAAATGCGCATGCGTTGGAGAAAATTCTCCGGTGACGTCATTGACGCATGCGCATGGCCGCCTAAGATGCCGCCGGGTGCACACACCCAAGACTCTCGTCTGGACGGCGCGCTAGGAGGGACAAGAAGGACATCACGGATGGGCGGACCAAGGTGACAGATATATTGCATATTGCACATGGTGTTGGTAACATAAAAGGTCAAACGTACCTTCTCCACATATACAGCTGTAAGCTGTACATATGGCGTATTATAAATGTCTGTGCACCAATCACATCAACACGATGTATCCATAGTTAGACAGCCGTATAACAACTCATATAAAGAGTACATGCCGGCTCGGCTATGGGTCATAGTCATATCAGGGGCACATCCAAACGGTTGAACCATATGCAAATCATATCTCAATCACCTGATCGCATATACGTTCGGATGGACCCATAAGTATAGTAGCATGTAACAAAAGGTTATCTTAAAAAGACCTACACAGTCTCACAATAATCAAAGGAGACATCATATTGACGGATCAGTGCATTTATACACCTCATCCATGCACGCGGACGTGACCACAATCGGGAACCCCCAGACATAGCCAGGAGTCCCGAGGTGGTCACCACCACGTCAAGGTACAAGGCAGAAGAGGCCATACGTCCCAAATGGGTTATAAGTCCATATCCAGAATAGGACCAAATCCACCTAATTCCTGCATGTGGGCGTGACCAACGGCGGTGCCCCCCGGCTACAGCCAAAAAGCCCCACCGTGGACACGCCCACATACATCCAACCAAACATCTTAACATCATGAATGTCACCCAAACACATCAAATGCACATTTAATAATTATGCGTGGCTAAGCGACATCGCAAGACCACACTGGGAGTAAAGCTGGCGATGTTCAAAAAAGTGCTTCATGAGGCAGCTGTCAGGTCTTTCCATCCTTATCCTTGATTCCAAGATCCCATCTCATCACCAGGAGGACACACGAGAGGGGGAGGGGGAACAACAAGAAGTCCACAATTCCTCAGATGAACAATTACTGGAATTAAAACAACATGCAATTAAAAAGCAGCACGACAATCAGACGATAATGCATCACAATCGTCCTTAGGACGAAAAACAGAGAAGCTTAACCCCTATACAGATTATATAGCAAAAGGTTCCCCTACCAGGGGATCTAAGTATTCAAAAATGGGGCAAAACTCAGTTGTTCATTCATCCCTGCCGGAGCAAGGGTCCCCAGGGAGAAGATCCACCTACTTTCCAATCTCAAGAGGGCCGTCTTGAGGTCACCTCCACGGATCCCACCGCCGACGAGGTCTATCCCCACCACCCTCAGCCCACCAGGGTCACAATTGTGGTGGACCTTGAAGTGTCTGGGGAGAGTCCTCAACAGCGATAGGTCCGTAACGGTAGGTGCCCTCAAGATGTCGCGAACATGCTCACGTATACGAGTGCGGAATTGTCTTGTGGTCAGGCCCACATACACTAAGTCACAGGGGCACTTGGCATAATATATTACGTGCGTGCTACTGCACGAAATATACTTCTTAATCCGGTAACATTGTTTACCATCTGCCGAGGTGAAATCCTTGCCCCTAATGATGTTGCCCGACCTACATGAAATGCAATCACCACATGTGAAACTTCCCATCCTTGGGACATTATGTCCAAAAAGGCCCCCAGATGTCTTGGTCACATAATGGCTATCTACCAGGAGGTCCCGCAAGCTCCTACCCCTCCTTGAGGTTAGCAGCGGTGCCCCCGAGCATGTTCGCGACATCTTGAGGGCACCTACCGTTACGGACCTATCGCTGTTGAGGACTCTCCCCAGACACTTCAAGGTCCACCACAATTGTGACCCTGGTGGGCTGAGGGTGGTGGGGATAGACCTCGTCGGCGGTGGGATCCGTGGAGGTGACCTCAAGACGGCCCTCTTGAGATTGGAAAGTAGGTGGATCTTCTCCCTGGGGACCCTTGCTCCGGCAGGGTTGAATGAACAACTGAGTTTTGCCCCATTTTTGAATACTTAGATCCCCTGGTAGGGGAACCTTTTGCTATATAATCTGTATAGGGGTTAAGCTTCTCTGTTTTTCGTCCTAAGGACGATTGTGATGCATTATCGTCTGATTGTCGTGCTGCTTTTTAATTGCATGTTGTTTTAATTCCAGTAATTGTTCATCTGAGGAATTGTGGACTTCTTGTTGTTCCCCCTCCCCCTCTCGTGTGTCCTCCTGGTGATGAGATGGGATCTTGGAATCAAGGATAAGGATGGAAAGACCTGACAGCTGCCTCATGAAGCACTTTTTTGAACATCGCCAGCTTTACTCCCAGTGTGGTCTTGCGATGTCGCTTAGCCACGCATAATTATTAAATGTGCATTTGATGTGTTTGGGTGACATTCATGATGTTAAGATGTTTGGTTGGATGTATGTGGGCGTGTCCACGGTGGGGCTTTTTGGCTGTAGCCGGGGGGCACCGCCGTTGGTCACGCCCACATGCAGGAATTAGGTGGATTTGGTCCTATTCTGGATATGGACTTATAACCCATTTGGGACGTATGGCCTCTTCTGCCTTGTACCTTGACGTGGTGGTGACCACCTCGGGACTCCTGGCTATGTCTGGGGGTTCCCGATTGTGGTCACGTCCGCGTGCATGGATGAGGTGTATAAATGCACTGATCCGTCAATATGATGTCTCCTTTGATTATTGTGAGACTGTGTAGGTCTTTTTAAGATAACCTTTTGTTACATGCTACTATACTTATGGGTCCATCCGAACGTATATGCGATCAGGTGATTGAGATATGATTTGCATATGGTTCAACCGTTTGGATGTGCCCCTGATATGACTATGACCCATAGCCGAGCCGGCATGTACTCTTTATATGAGTTGTTATACGGCTGTCTAACTATGGATACATCGTGTTGATGTGATTGGTGCACAGACATTTATAATACGCCATATGTACAGCTTACAGCTGTATATGTGGAGAAGGTACGTTTGACCTTTTATGTTACCAACACCATGTGCAATATGCAATATATCTGTCACCTTGGTCCGCCCATCCGTGATGTCCTTCTTGTCCCTCCTAGCGCGCCGTCCAGACGAGAGTCTTGGGTGTGTGCACCCGGCGGCATCTTAGGCGGCCATGCGCATGCGTCAATGACGTCACCGGAGAATTTTCTCCAACGCATGCGCATTTGGGCCGCCGCTGACCGCCGGTCTGCATACGATTCTCCCATGACGCGATGGGCGCGTGCGCACGGCGGACGGTGAGATGGACATCACCTGGAGGCAACGGGGTATTTAGGGGAGGGGGAAAGGAGTCCACAACAGCGTGCGGTGCCCCTGAAAAAGGTAACCGAAACGCGCGTCGGGCGTGGACTCTGGACCGGCTCCCCTATCTACTTCGGCCTCCGGTATGTACTTATAACATATGTGACCCGATCGTGCATTGTGCACTTCGGGTTAGTACTGTATCACCCGATATCTGAGTTAGGTTGAGGGAGTTACTCTCTATGCTTGGGGATAACCTAGGGGTATTGTGACTGGCAATTTGCCGTTTATTCTCCTAAGCACAGTGGATATACTGTCTATCCGGTCCTGGTCCCCACGTTAGTGAGGTTACAATGTCCTCATAAGTGATGAGTATTACTAATCAGGAGTATGTGTGTGCACTCCTGTTTTTAATCTGTATGTATATTTAAAGGAATAAAAATTGGATAAATCATTCCGTTGTGTGGTTTCACATAATTTTGCAGTTAGACTGGAATGTTTCCTCCCATAATTAGATCCTATCAAGGGGATTTACTATAGTCAGATGATGTTTTTGCCTGACATGTATGTTCACAACATATTATACCCCTTCTCTTCTATGAAAATTAGTTCAAACTAAAAACCTTGTCACCACCCTCCAGGTTTGATGACCACACCAGGGGGGCAGAGCCAGGCGGTTGGCTCTGCCCACCGAGGAGTTCACAGGCCTGGAGGCGGGAAAACACAGACACAAGTTCAAGTTGACGATGCAGAGTAGTTTTGACAGTGAAGGAGAGAGGTTGAGTCCAAGGGCAGACCTGCGCCCAGGACTGCCATAGACTACTCCGGTGGCTGGGTCAGAGCCCAGTCACCTTTGTCAAGGAGGCAGACGGTGGTGGCCGCCTGCAGGAGCTGGGATTACAGCCGGTGGAACCGTAGGGACCGGGGTCGGGCAGTGGCCCGCCGGTACCGAACCGGCGAACCGATTGGAAACTGGAGCCTCAGGAGGGGTACTCAGACACAGACAAAGCCCCGAACCGACAGGGACGAGTCAAATCAACTGATTGAGTTAGAAGACAACAGCCCAACCATACAGGGTAGAGCCACCGCCAAGGCATAGAGACCCAACGGACCATCGTCTGCGGGTAAACGGGCTCCTACGGCATATACAAGTCAAGGAGCGGACTACCGGTGTCTAGGCATAGGAGTCAAACATTTACACACAGAGGTGCAGGAGATAGGTGGAAACCACCAACCTATACCGGGAGAAGCTGCAGCCGGCTGCGGGCCCCGTTCATCACTCCGTTTGGTTTACCAGAGACTCCAGTGTATTGTGTCAGAGTGAGTACACCAGTGCCTTCGGGCCGCGCACTGCGCCGCACCGCACCAGCGTCCAACCCGCTCCTCCGCCTCAGCACCTCCCTCGGGCCCCCGGGACCATCTCTCCCCTACTCACGGAGGGGTCACTACCAAGCTGCGCAACACCGTCCCCGGGAGGCCTAGTTAACGGCAGCGGTGGTGTCCATCCATTCACCACAACCCATGGGTGGCGTCACGAACTTACCATCCAAACCAAACGATCGTGGCCACGGCCGTGGAACTCCTCACCCAAGTCCCCGCGTGTAGCGCCAACTCCCTTGCAGAGCGACATGACCCCCGATTCCGTGAGAGGCTCGAGCCACCACCCACAGTACGAGCACGGATACGAGCGGCTCGGCGGTCGCAGTCGAGCCCGCGGGGCGGTACACTTATTTTTGGGGGGAGTTCTTATTTTTAGAAAAACACGGTAAAAGAGTCAGGGTCCCATAACAAACTTTTAAATGACACCTCATCCCTTACGTTTTTTGTCCCTATGATGCAGCACAGAGTGGGCAGGACACGTATCATTTGGATTTGCTTCAATCATGCCTACACAATAACAATGTAGGCATAGGGCTGGAAGCATAGCTAAGCTAAAGCTGCTTCCACCCCTGTTACATACATTGCTTGCCCATTGTTATTGTGCAGGCATAATTGAAGCAACTAAAGGGCTTTTATTCCACGAATATGATACATGCCCTGCCCACTAGTCACATCAGGATAGGATGGATGCTGGCCAAAAAAAAAGTCCGATACCTGCTCTGCCTAGCAGAAGAATTGCTGTCACTTCCTAACTGAAGGTCTGAACAGGTGAAAACTGAACATAGCATACGTTATCCAAATTAACAGTTGCACTCAAGTAAAGGGGACTGAAAAATTAATTTAAGTATGTAAATGGTGAATATTGAAATGAGAATATCCAGAAAACATGATTTTTTTTTGTAGATTTGCTTTGCAAATAAAATTGGCCAAATTTTCTTGAGCCCAGTTACCACAAGTTAAAGTTTTTCATGTTTTCTGGATAGTAATGCATATTCTCATTTCAATATTCACTATTTACATCCTTCAATTAATTTTCCCCTCCCCTTTATATGAGTGCATCTGTTATTTTGGATAATGTACAGTATGTTTTGTTCAGTTTGCACCAGTTCAGACCTTGAGTTTAGGAAGTGCCGGCAATTCTTCTATTTTGTATTATGAAGTCATGTCCTTTGTCTGCGCACTCCTCCCAGTGACCTCAGGTGTTTTAATTTTTGCTTTTGCATTTTTTTTTCTTGCCCACATAAAAGGTCAGGAATGACACGAAAAGAGGCAGTAATTTAGGTTAGGACCCAGTTGAGAGTTATACCTTGACGGGGTAACTAGGGTTCAAGTAAATTTGGCCAATTTTATTTGCTAAATAACTATTTTTTTCTAAAAAAAAAATGTTTCATGTTTTCTGGGCGGTAATGCATATTCTCATTATAATATTCACTATTTACATCCTTCAATTATTTTTTCCCTCCCCTTTGAGTGCAACTGTTAATTTGGATAATGCTCTTCAATAGCATCCTTAAAGGATATGGCCTTCCTGATCACTGAGAGAACTGTGCAGCCTCACTAGTCTCTCTCGACAGAGATTTATTATTAATTATTATTATTATTATTATTATTATTATTATTATTATCATTAATAATAAAGTTTACTTTTATAGCGCCAACATATTCCACAGCACTTTACAATCAAATGGGGGCTTGTACAGACAAAAACGAAATAGCACAAAAGCACACAGTTCAGCTACAGTAGGAATGAGGGCCCTGCTGGAAAGCTTACAATCTATGGGGAAATAGGGGGACACAATAGGTAAAGCATGCTTGTAGTATCTGGTCTGGCCATCATTATGATAAATTATGGATTTCATATGAAGTGGAATGATTCTGTCATCAGATGCTCTTATGTGCTATTGGTTTTATGGAGGATGTAAGGACAGGAATAGGGGGGAGAAGGTTATGAATAGCATTTAGAAGGTGGGAACAGGGAAGGGTTAGATTAGAATGTTATGATGATACATGTGACGGGGTCCTTCTCCCATATCACACAATCAACAGAGCGAGAGATGAGTGAACAATCCAAAGCAATCCAGAATGTCCATCAAATAATCCACAAAACAGAGGGTAAAATTAGTCCAGCAATAAATGTCCAGGTCTCTGAGAAGTCACAGCTTCCCTCAGAGGTTCAATCTTCTTCCTTCTCTCTTCAAGTTCTCCAACAGACTGACATTTCCCCCCAGGTAAGCAGAGAGTTTACAGTAGGTGGATTCCACGCCCACCTCCCCCCACACCTAGTGATAGAAGCGCTTCAAGAAGCTATAACCTTGCACTATAGGGGGTGATTACCTACAGACAATACAATGTACACACTAGCAGTACAAATAATGGACAGTGAACCAAGCTTAAAATAGGAATCTGCACAACATGATACACCTCCCCCAATATTCCACTATCACAATACGCTTGTCTGAAGACGTGTTTTTAACGCACACTTAAAATCGTAGGGGCTGGATATTAGTTGCATCCTTTGGGGTAGTGCATTCCGGAAAACTGGCGCAGCAAGAGAGAAGTCTTGGAGACGGAGGTGTGAGGTTCAGATGATAAAGGATGTTACTCTAAGATCATTTGCAGAATGAAGGGGGCAGGTAGGATGATAGACAGGGATGAGGGATGAGATACAGTATAGGCTTGTGCAGAACTGTGGAGAGCTTTGTGGGTGAGAGATATGAGTTTGCATTGTATTCTGTAGCTGATGGGCAACCAGTGTAATGGCTGGCACAAGGTGGAGGCATCGTTGAAGCAGCTGGACAGGAATACGATCCTGGCTACTGTGTTTAGGATGGATTGCAGAGGAGAAAGTTTTGTCAGTGGGAGACCGATCAATAAAGAGTTGCAATAGTCCAGTGGATAATGACTAAGGCGGGCTTTGCACACTACGACATCGCAGCTCCGAAAGTGACGCACATCCGGCGTCGCAGTCGATATCGTAGTGTGTAAATCCTTTTTGATACGATTAAGGAGCGCAAAATCGTAGAAATCGTATCATCGGTGTAGCGTCGGTCATTTCCATAATTTCGGAAGGACCGATGTTATGATGTTGTTCCTAGTTCTTGCGGCAGCACACATCGCTGTGTGTGAAGCCGCAGGAGCGAGGAACATCACCTTACCTGCGTCCTGCGGCTCACACCGGCTATGCGGAAGGATGGAGGTGGGCGGGATGTTTACGTCCCGCTCATCTCCGCCCCTCCGCTTCTATTGGCCGCCTGCCATGTGATGTCACTATGACGCCGCACAACCCGCCCCCTTAATAAGGAGGCTGGCCAGAGCGACGTCGCAGGGCAGGTGAGTGCATGTGAAGCTGGCGTAGTGATAATGTTCGCTACGGCAGCTATCAGCATGATATCGCAGCTGCGACGGTGAGGGGACTATCGCGCTTGGCATCGCAAGCATCGGCTAGCGATGTTGCAGTGTGCAAAGTGCCCCTAAGAGTGAGAGTAAGGGTTTTTGCCATTTCAAAGGTAAGAAATGGTCGGCTTCTGGAGATGTTTTTAAGATGCAGGTGATATGAGCGAGTGAGTGATTCTGTATGGGGAATGAAGGAAAGTTCTGAGTCAAATGTAACTCTAAGGCTATGTGCGCACTAGAGATGTGAAGTTTCTCGAGAAAATCTTCTCGAGAAACTTCTGGGAGTGAAGATTTGCTGAACTCCGGAAAAAATCCGCGGCAAAACCGCTTGCGGATTTACCGCGGATTTGCCGCGGAATTGCCGCAAAATTGCCGCGATTTTCCCGCGGGTGGTTCCCTGCGGATTTTTGCAGGCTGTACTGCAGAAATCCGCGGGATACCTGCGGATTTAATGGACATGTTCATTTTCTCAAGAAAGTTTCTCGAGAAATTTCCGCACCGAAACTTTCTTGAGAAAAATCCGCACCAGTGCGCACAGCTTTTTTTTTTCCTCATAGAATTTCATGGGAAATGTCTGCACAAAGATTGCAGACATTTCTCAAGAAATTTCCGCGGCAAATCCGCGGGTAAATCCGCGGGTATTTTGCTCTAGTGCGCACATAGCCTTAGACAGCGAGTGTGCCTCTTGGGAGTAATTATTGAATCATCGAAGGTAATTGAGATGTTGGGTATAGGTTGGCTAGTAGAGGGAGGAAGCACAAGAAATTCTGTTTTGGAGATTTAGAGCACGATAGGAAACCAAACAGCTTAGATCTTCCCATAATAATAATAAAAATAATAATAATAAAAAAAAAAAGGTTGTTTATCGCGCCAACATATTCCATAGCACTTTACACTCAGGTGGGGGCTTGTGCAGACAAAAACAATACAAAATAGCACATAGTTCAGCAGCTCCAGTAGGAATGAGGGCCTTGCTTGAAAGCTTACAATCTATGGGGAAATTGAGGGACACAAAAGTTAAAGGTAAAGCGTGCTTGTAGTATCTGGTCTGGACATCGTTATGATACTTTATTGATTTCATATAAGGATGAATGATCCGGTCATCAGACCGTAACCTTTTAAGTGCACTTATGTGCTATTGGTTGTATGGAGGATGTGAGGACAGGAATAGGAGGGAGAAGGTTGTAAATAACATGCTCCAGATCCTGAAAATGCTACAAGTAGGAAATGAGGCTCTAATTAGGTTTAGGACCTACCATGTTGTCAAAGGCATGTGATCAGTCCACACACCTATAAGGTGAAAGCTGGGGGATGCTGTAAGATGACAACTTACACTTGGTTCTGAACCACTCATGTGTAACATTGATGTTGGATGCCTGCAAAGATGTGTGTATGCCGCAGAGGTGTGTGAGTGGCTGTTGGATGCCTGCCATGGTGTGTGTATGCCGCAGAGATGTGTGAATGTATGTTTATATACAGCTGAGCTGTGTGTGTCTGTGTATGTATGCAGCAGAGCTGTCTACTTGTCCTGCACTGTTTGTTGTATATAGTAATATAGTATATGTACATGGTATATATATTGTTCAGACCGCAAAGATTTGTGTGCATCTACTGTGCGTACAGAAGTGTTATGCGTGCGTGTGCATCATTCAAGAGCTGTTTGTCCTATATTTCCCAGCAGCACCTTACTTCTGCTCAGTGCTGCAGGTCCCTCACCTTCATACCATGTGTGCTTCCTGATAGTGCTAGAAGAATCTCAACACGGTCAGTTTAATTCTATGGATGAGATGACTATTGATGGTTTTGAATGTAGTGACTGATATTTTACCAATATTTGTTACTATTTACAAACTCCACGTTTCATTTGTGGTTCATTGATCTTCAGAGAATGATCATGTTCTCCTGCATGCAGAGTGGAGCTAAATATATAAAAGCTAAAAAAGCTGAGCTGTACTACAACTTGGCTGTCAGAACAATAAGGATACCATGGCAGTGTCTGAGGGATGTTATACTAAACAGGCTTATAGCTGTATCTGTGTTTTTCTTAAATAGGATCATTAGGTACAAAGGCAGATGATATCAATTGAATCATTAGCATAGTATAGCTGAGCTGTGCTTACAGCCTAGCTATCAGATGTTTACAGAGTCATAAGGTGCATCTGGGCATGGTCAGCCAACAGCATGAGAACTACTGGAGGACCGATCCTGTGGCAAAGGGGGGGTAAAGGGAGCCAAAGGGGGAGGTCATCATCTTGGAGGTTTGGAATAGCAGTAATGCGGGCGTCACACGGTACGATATATAGGGCGATATGTCGGGTCACGTCGTAAGTGACGCACATCTGGCATCGTTTGACATATCGTAGCGTGTGACAGCTACGAGCGACTGTGAATGAGCAAAAATACTCACCTTATCGTTGCTCGTTGACACGTCGCTCATTTTCAAAAAGTCGTTTCTTCTTCTGCGCTCCGGTTGTTGATCATTTCCGGGGCAGCACACATCGCTCTGTGTGACACCCCGGGAACGACGAACACAGCTTACCTGCGTCCCGCCGGCAATGCGGGAGAAAGGAGGTTGGTGGGATGTTTACGTCCCGTTGATCTCTGCCCCTCCACTTCTATTGGCCGGCCGCTGTGTGACGTCGCTGTGACGCCGAACGTCCCTCCCCCTTCAGGAAGAGGATGTTCGCCGCCCACAGCGAGGTCGTCCGGGAGGTAAGTACGTGTGACGGGGGTTAACGACTTTGTGCGCCACGGGCAACTAATTGCCCGTGACACACAAACGACGGGGGCAGGTACGATCGCTTGTGCGATCGAACGATAGATCGTCCCGTGTGACGCCCGCATTACTCAGAGCAGATTTGTTGCATTAGGTGCAAATGGTTGATTCTGTATATACAGAAAGCTGAGACCATATTATGATTTTGTGTTTAACCCTTTAAATATTTGTGCAATGTAAATTAGATTAAAAAAATAAAAATTCCCAAAATCTTGTATGTATATTGTAACAAATGTTTCTCTGGAAATAATTGTGTATTTTGCAGTTTTATGTAGCTCCATGTTTAAAGCAGAGAAAATATTTAGATCTTTTTTATTGTGTAAAGGCAATCATTTTATGTTTTATCATTTTACATTTGATATATTTTATTTGATATTTTTCAGATAACACGTATGTGTCTAGCTCAGAGAATGATGAAGATGTGTTAGTCACCACAGAGCCCATCCCAGTCATTTTCCACAGGATAACAGGTAAAAAACGCCGACCTGCGATATGACGCGTTTGTGTTCTCTGGATTTGTAATTTGCAGTCAATCACTGAATATTCAATTCCAGAACCTTTAGTATCAATAGTAAGTGATATGGTTATTATAGAAATCACTGACGGAGAGCGAGCGCTGGCTGCAGCACAACGAGGGACAGTTATCAAAATTGGTGCAAGAAAATCTAGTGTATTTGTCCATAACAGCAACTAAGTCAGTTGCTGCTATCTGTGCCGCAAGACCCAGTGAGAATGAAAACTGGGAAAAAAGACATTTGTGTCATGATCCAGGGCTGGGATTTTCCGCTCCAGAGTTTCACAGACCCGTCTTGATCATGTGAGGGGTTAACTCCCATCAGTCTCGTTCTGGTTTCCGAGACACTATATCTGGTTTCTGCAATTGCATCCTGGTGCTGGTTATAGTTTTGCTCTGCAGCCTGTGACTGGCTCTGGTGAGAATTCCTGTTTGATCTGACTCCTTGTTACTGTGCCCTGACTTGCACTCTTCCCCGCTCATCCGTCTGTCCCGGTCCCTGACTTCCCGCTTCTGTCTGTTGTGTGTTTTTCCCTCTGTATACCTGATCTCCCAGCTTCCTACTCACATCTGTTTTCTAACTTGGTTTTGATCCTCCCTTTGTAGTGACTCGACTTTCATGGCTTTAGACTCTTGACTATTTGATTACTCTTTTGCCCCTTGTTGGTTTGCCTGTTAACTGCCTGCTGAAGTTACTCTGCTGTACTTCAGCTGTCTTTCTGTTTCTTTGCCTCTCCTTCACTACTCTGCTGCCACCTAGTGGGGGATACGCTGTACTACATCCTACCAACCCTTTGTACAGTGTGACAATTTGATTGGCTTCTGTGGGAAGGTGATCTACAATATCCTTCAGTATCTTGCATTAGATTTCATTTACGTCTATTGATATTCTATGTTCTGTCAGTGACAATCTCTAGAAGGATACCGTCAGGACTGATTTTGGTGCAGATGAGGCAAATTCTGCCCATTATGAGGCAGCGGCTTCTTAGAGCCAGTCAAGTAGGTTCTTGTTCACGCCAACAGTCTTTTTATTTACACCACACAAGTGTTACAGACCTGGAAACCCAGAACGCAGCTGGATAACGTATATGCAGTCCAATAAATGTCCAGATTGCCTCTTGCACCACTACTGTAATCCTGGGTGCAGGGGTTCGCTTATAATGTCCAGGTTTCTCAGTGCTAGCCTGTGTTTGCTCCACACAGCACCTGCTGTTCCAACAGCCTGGATCCCAACTGAGACACACCTTGCTGTGCTCTGCAGGAATAAATGTATTTCCCCAGACATGAGCCCATTGCAAGACCCGGACTGGAGGGAGATTTCCGTCCCACTGCCAAACCTACAGAACTCGCCAAAAATAAAAGCATGAACCGGTTTATTTAAACTAAATACTTAGTCAAATATCTTGATCAAGTTCACACTCTTTTACTTTGTGTTGCACTCACAGCAGTGACTACACCACACTCCTGCAGGTCTCACAAGGTCTCCAAGCACATTCTGAGTAAACATAGCGACCTTCATATATGACACCTGTCACTGCTTCACACCATCATCACCTCCCTCCTCTAAAGGCCGCTTTACACGCTACGACATTGTGATATCGTTGGGGTCACGGAATTTGTGACGCACATCCGGCCGCTTTAGCGATGTCGTTCCTTGTGAAACCTATGAGCGATTTTGCTTAGTCGCAAAAACGTGCAAAATCGCTAATCGGTGACATCCCCCCTATTCCCAATTATCATTGCTGCTGCGGGTACGATGTAGTTTGTCGTTCCTGCGGCATCACACATCGCTATGTGTGACACCGCAGGAACGAGGAACCTCACCTTACCTGTGGCCGCTGGCAATGCGGAAGGAGGTGGGCGGGATGTTACGTCCCGCTCATCTCCGCCCCTCTGCTTCTATTGGGCGCCCGCTTAGTGACGTCGCTGTGAAGGCCGAATGAACCGCCCCTTAGAAAGGAGGCGGTTCGCCGGTCACAGCGATGTCGCTAAGCAGGTAAGTAGTGTGACGGGTCTGAGCGATGTTGTGCGCCACGGGCAGCGATTTGCCTGTGTCGCACTACCGATGGGGGCGGTAACGATATTGCAGCGTGTAAAGCGGCCTTAAGTAAAAGCAGGACTTGTGACTTGCTACACAAATTCTTTTCTTGTACATTGTCTATTTATGCATCGGCCAAGCAACAACATTTGACTCTGCCAGTGTATGTAAAATGCTGTGGAATAAATGAATAAATATTATTATTATATTCTATATGACCCTATTTATTACACCCCAAAATTAATAAAAAAAACATGTATAAAAATTAGGGAGGATATAGTATTTAATCAGGAACAACATTGTGTATAAGCTAAAGAGAAAACATTGTATGTAACACAGGGTGAGGTGGTAGGGGCAAGGGGATGAAACATCACAGTGCCACATTTAATATCAAATTAGCTAATTTGCTTAATGTTAAACTAGCCACTTTGCCCCATCTTAAAATTAATTTGGTTACTCTTCCATTAATATTAAATTATTTTTTGTGCCCCCCATCTTTAGAGAAAGAGAGAGAGAGAGAGACAGGCAGAGAGAGATGGACAAAGAGAAAGATCGAGACTAAAGCGGGCTTTACACACTGCAATCTCACTAGCGAGAGCGCAAGCGATCGTATCCGCCCCCATCGGTTGTGTGACACTGGCAAATCGCTGCCCATGCCGCACAACCTCGCTTAAACCCGTCACACGGACTTACCTGCCCTGCGACGTCGCTCTGGCCGGTGATCCGCCACCTTTCGAAGGGGGCAGTTCGTGCGGTGTCACAGCGATGTCACATGGCAGGCGTCCAATAGAAGTGGAGGGGCGGAGATGAGCGGGACGTAACATCCCGCCCACCTCCTTCCTTCCGCATTGCTGGTGGAGGCAGGTAAGGGGATGTTCGTCGCTCCTGCGGTGTCACACACAGCGATGTGTGCTGCCTCAGGAACGACGAAGAACATCGCTAATAACCAGAAAACCAAAAAATTTTTTGTTTCAGGACGACCTCTCCGCGGCAAACGATTTTGACCGCTTTTGCGATCGTTTAAGGTCGCTCATAAGTGTCACACACTGCGATATCGTTAATGATGCCGGATGTGCGTCACAAACACTGTGACTCTGACAATAATTAATTAACGATATCATAGCGTGTAAAGCCCGCTTAAGGCTTCCGCAGTAAGGCACTGTTAATGGCACTGAAGTGTGTTGCATGACCACCTCTCATGTCGGTCTATGGGAAACATAGGGCACATATAATATGTGACCACCACTGTCTTAAAGGAGGATGTGGTAAATTAAGTTGTGGTCAGTATTGATGAGTAAGTGTAATCGTTTCTATTCGCTACTCGCACAGATAGTACAGTATTTGGGTTACTCCTTACAATTTGGAGTTTTTGTGTACTCACTTTGTGATATTTGTGTATCCCGCCCAGCAGGATTGGCGCCTGATTTGCAACCACTAAACATGCTGGGCTTCTTAACCAATCACAATAATGCCACAGCCATCTTGGTTGTAGCATTACTATGATTGGCTGGCCGTGCAGTGTCATAGGGTCAGCCCACATTGTTCCAGGATAAACTCATTCTTTCTCCCTCTGTCTCTCCAAGCTCTTCATACTTACTGATCGGCTCAGTGTGGCTGTTACACTGCTCCTGCGGCCTCTCAATCTTATTCCAGAGTATCTCATTAGACTTATACATATTCACTGCTTCCCCCGCACACCAGTGTCTGTAATTAGTTGCAGTCAGATGTGCCCCCATGCTGAATGACAGCTATCTGACTACAACCAGTCACAAACGCCGGTGGGCGAGTCTATATCATACAGTAAAATAAATAAATCATTCTAAAAAAATGGCATGTGGTCCCCTCCTATTTTGATACTGAGCCAAGATAAAGCCCCCCACCTGGGGGCTGGTAGTCTCAGACTTTGGAGGCCTGTGGTTATTAGGCTCTCCCCAGCCTAAAAATATCAGCCAGCAACCGCCCGGAATTGCCTTATGCATTAGATGTGACAGTCCTGGCACTTTTAACATCTCTTCCCGATTGCCCTGGTGCAGTGCAGTCAGGGTAATAAGTAGTTAATAGCAGCCCATAGCTGCCACTAAGTCCTAGATTAGTCATGGCAGGTGTCTATGAGACACCCCCACATCACTAATCTGTAATTGAAAGTAAATAAACACAAACATCCAAAAAATCCTTTATTTTGAAATAAAAGACAAAAAAGCCCTCTTTCACCACTTTATTACCCCCCCCCACACACACACACACACACACACACACACTCTTCCAGGTCTGAAGTAATCCACACGAGGTCCCTTGACGCTTCCAGCATGGCTACATCCCTGTCCTTTTACAGTGAGCATCAAAGAACATGACTGCCCACTGTGAGCTCCACGCAACAAATGAAGCGAGGCGCGCCATCAGCTGTTGTACCTTGGCTGGTTATTAAAAATAGAGGGGATCCCATGCTTATTTTTTTAATTTTTAGGGGTTTTTTTTGTTTAAAAAAATGGCGTGGGGCCCCCTCCATTTTATTGTTCCTGTGCTGGATATGAAAATTGGGGGGACCCCACTTCATTGTTTTGTTGTTTTTTTTTCAAATTAAAAAATCAAAATGCTGTAAAACAGCTGGCCAAGCTAGCTATCTCTATACCTATTGAGCTATTCTATCTGTTGTTTCTTTCTGTCTATTTTATATGTGCTTTCTTATTTTCTTTCTTTATATCTCTTTATCTATTTTATCTCTTCCATCTATCTATCTATTTATTTATCTATCTATTTTATATGTTCTATCTTTCTATATCTATCTATCTATCTAAATCTATAAGTTTTTAGGCTTTGACCATCTTTTGCACATTAAAAAACCAGTTCCTTCAGTATCATGCAGTTTTTACCGGTACCAGTCACAAGGATGTCAAACGTATGCAAACATGGACGTCACATGTATTACACACGGATGTCACAGGGATGACCATACCGGTACATGTGACTTGCACCAGTTTAAACACGGACGTGGGAAAGGGGCTTTACAGTGAGGAGCTCAGGCAGCTTCAAAATACATAAGTCATCCAGTACCAAAATGGTAAGAGCAGATGACAGTCTCCTGATGGTGACTACCTCTGAGAAGATCTGGGTCCACCTCAAATCCTTAAAATGTAAAGAATCCGGCACACTCAATAAAATGATTTCCAAAGATAAAATTTCGTTTCAATGATTTTATTGTTCTTGTGAGGATATCAAAAATGTAGTATGTGTACAAGTCCAACGTTTCGACCAAAACATATGGTCTGTTTCAAGGACTCAAAGGTTATGGTATGGTATGTATCACATGAGATATTCACTCGCGTGTATTTTATGTTACTCTTATAGCCTTAGTACCCTCACATAAGTAGATAGATAGGTACCTCCAGGCACTCGTGGGCACAACGTTTATCAGGACAGACAAAAGGCCCAACCTGCATACCTAGGACTTTTTCCTATTATTTCACATCGTGGGTGCCCTATTATACCTATCCAATCGAATCCAATTAAGCCCTTAATAGGTGCCATACATAGACAAGCTAACTACAGATCATGAGCTATAGGTATATTGACCTGTGGATCTAACCTAATTAAGTTGCTAATTCTCTCATGATTGCAATTTTTGCATATTTTGTAAAGCCGTGAGGAATATTACTTTCTCCTGTCTTGGATGGTTAGACGACCATCTTTTTGTCAAATCTAATCCAGTAAAGAGGACGTTTGTCATCCTATCTACTTATGTGAGGGTACTAAGGCTATAAGAGTAACATAAAATACACGCGAGTGAATATCTCATGTGATACATACCATACCATAACCTTTGAGTCCTTGAAACAGGAATGAGTACCAACAACCCAGGAGTCGGAGCCATTGTGGACATACTGCTAAGTAGGGATTTGCCATTTGCATGAGTCCATTCCTAAGTGATTAATAATGTGGAACTACATGGAGGAGGATACTAAAATTTAAATAAATAATAATACTAATCTAATAATTTTCATATGCCCTGTATTATTATTATTATTATTGGATATTATTGTTGATCAAAAAATGTAGCTGAACCCTGGTTCCAGTGGCCTTGGCAGTAGTCTTTGGCTGCCGAACCACAGCCATTTGGGCTTCCTTCTGTCGGCTGCACCCCTTATGACTCATAGGCCCTGGGTGACATCATGTGTGAATTGTGTTTTGACTAGTGATGGGCGGATCCACTGTAAAGTCTGGATCCGCGCAAATTGAAAAGTACCCGAGTGGCGGCCATGAGCCTACGAAGTTCTCAGGGAACTCTGGTACCTATCTGGATCTGGCAACTCATGTAATTTTTAAAAAGAAAGGAAAGAAAAACAAAGAAAGGGAAAAGCAGGTGCATTATACTTAACAGTGTACTACGCGGCTGTAAGACTACTTCCGGGGCGCGCATACTACTTCCAGGGCCGCTCATTATCCTTCATATATATGCACTGTTTCCCCCACCCACCAACAGTCCCGGCATCTCCCATTGGGTGTAGTCAGACTACGCTCCCGCCCTGTGTGACTGCTTTCAATCACAGACACTGTGTGCGTACTATAATGTAAAAATAAACAAATAAAAACATTGGTGTTGTGTATGATGCCCAGTACGAATAAAGTATAAAGCTACAGGCTGCAACCCCCAGCCGTGCGCTTAACTTGGTTATGGTGCAGATTTGGAGCTGAAATGTCTGCACAAGATTTCAGCACCAACTTTGCACCTCCGGGCAGAAAACCACTCTGAAACAGCATCAAAACCGCTTTAGTTCATTTTTTTGCCAAGAGATGCAGATTTGATGCTGAAATGTATACACCATATTCCTATACCAAATCTGCATCTCCTGTTAAAAAATGCATGAAAACAGCATCATAACACATGCAGTTTTGATGCGTTTTATTTTTAGCTAGGAGATGCACCAGAATCCGGTGCTTTAAAATGGTGGTAGAAGGGATGGGGGAATTAGAGCAAGCAGATTATACTTACCAGTCTCCTGCGCAGCTGTAATGCTACTTCCAGGGCCACTCCTTATCCTTCATACATATGATCTGCTTCCCCCACCCACCGGCAGTCCCGGCATCTGTAATTGATTGCAGTGATACACGCTGTCACACAGGGTGGGGTCACGTCTGACTGCAGCCAATCAGAGATGCCGGGACTGCCATTGGGCGGGTGAAGCAGTGCATATGTTTGAAGGATAATGAGCGGCTCTGGAAGTAGTGTTAGAGCTGCGCAAGAGACAGGTAAGTATAATGTGCTTGCTCTAATCCCCCTATCCCCTCTACCACCATTTTAAAGCGCCAGATTCTGGTTCAAATAGACTTTAATGGGGAGAAATCCAGGATCAATTTTGGGCTGAAAACGTGTTTTTTTTTTTTGTTTTTTTTTAAAACCCGGTTGAACCTGCCGACCCTGAGTATCTGCAGGTCCACCCATCACTAGTCATGGTGATGACATTGCAAGGCCAAATCTTTTTGCTTAACTGTACTGGATATACTGCACAGCTCCTGTTTTTAAGAATGAGGTTAAACAACTAAAAACCTGTCCTGAATCCTGTCCAGTATTATGTCCCAAAAATAAATAAATAATAACAATAGATTAACAGTGCACATTGCACAAAGCAAGTACAAATCTAAGTATAAGATGACGGGTATAATGTTATGTCTACAGCAGTTTTAGATCTAACGTATTTGACCTCGACTTTTGCAGAATGCTGAAGAACATTATGATACCTTCTGAGCGTCTTCGGTAATATGCCAGATACAGGAGGGGCAGGTTGTCCTCTAGTCAGTGCTAATACTAAAATATCCTTATGTTTTTTTTTCTTTTTCTTTTGCAAAATTTTAAATAGTGCAGTAATATATACAGATGGTTCTTTAAATGGCAAAATGTAGATGAGTTGTCTTGCATCCATACATTTCGCGAGATGTGGACCGGCCACCTGTATGAACAAATATTTCTTTCATGAAAATGGCTGAAAACAGCAGCGCTCCTACCAGTCTTAGGCCACTTTCACACATCCGGCTTGAGCTCTGCGGCTCAATCCGGCTGTGCAAGCTATGCAACGGATGCGGTGAACACACCGCATCCTTTGCATAAGTTTTTCCTTTGCGGCCAGTCCGTTTTTTGCCGCTTGCGGCATGCTACTGAGCATGCGCAGTGGCAAAAACCGCATGCGGCGGCCGGATGCGGTTATTGCCGCATCGCGCCGCATCCGGTCGCCATAGGCATGCATTGAAAAATGCACCGCATCGGCCAAATGTGGCGCGATGCGGTTTTTTATGCCGCACGAAAAAACGTGCCAGGCAACGTTCCATCCGGCCGCCGCATCGGCTAAATCTGCCGCATGCGGCAAAAACCGGACGGAACGCAAGGCCATGCGGCACAATGCGGCACTAATTAAAGTCTATGCAGGAAAATCGCAACCGGCAGCAAAAAAAAACGGTTGCGATTTTCCTGCAAAGTGCCGGATTGTGCCGCATAGCAAAAACCGGAGGTGTGAAAGCAGCCTTATGGGCACTGCTGCACAGGGGACTCATCACAGTCTCATCGCTACTAGCTTACCTCATTAACCATGATCTACCTTTTGCCTGCTATGTGTAGCTAGTCCTTTTCTCACATACTAATGTAAGGGGGTGTAGGGCTCGGCCCACCCCAGACCGGCAAACCTGTCATATACTAAGGGTATTGTGTTATATATTTGTATAATATGTGTATGCGGCCACTAGGTGGCCACCCTGTGTATAGCCACTTACCTGGTGCCTGCTAGGCAGGAAAGGGTTACTGTAGGAGGACAATAAAGCACAAATAAGGGGAGCAGACAGGGAAGATCAGGAGAGTCCCTGAAGAGAGTAAACTGTGAAGAAGCCCCCAAGAGAATCTAATTAATCTGACCTGTTGGGTTGAATCACGGTGCCGGACACATGAAGCCCTGGTGAGAGCTGCGCTATCCAAACCATGTTCCAAGAGGGTGAAGTTTGGGTGTCTTGAATGGTGGCCACCCCCTGCAGATACCCAGAGAACCCCCTCTTTTAGCTGATGGTCAGTGGGCTCCCTTGGTGGGAGCAGGTCCTGGCAAACCGGAACCAGAGGAGTGCCGTCCCTAAAGATCTTGTCATAACTTATAGCGAAATCCCTGTGGGTGGGATGACGGGACCCTGAAGGAATTCTTGAATCTGCCCGTAATAGTGAAGCACGAGAGAGGGGATAAGGGGCTCGTAGGCCCGAGTACCAGGGAAGTGGCTGGCTGACAAATTGAGTGAAGTACTGGTTGCTAATGGCAACGACAGAGTAAACCCAGAGTATGCGTCCCAAGGACTGTGTGAATTACAAGATGATACTGTAGTGAGAGGAAAGCGATATGCAGGCCGCTAGCGTGATGTTGAATTGGCTATATCTGTGACCAGTAAAGAATCGTTCCTGTTTGAGAGACTATCTTTGTGTGGTGTTTGAGGGCACTGGGACCTGCTGCAGTCGGCAGCTGGGAAGCAGTTTCAAACATAGAATTATCCCTGGCCTCCTGCCTGCAAGTAAGTGCCCCACACCACAAGTCCCAGCAACCCTTCCCCTGCACTAGAGGGGCAGATGCGGTGCAGAGAGCAGACCCAGGGCTGCGCTGCAGCAAGATGGCAGGATCTGCCACGACTGCCACCGCACCCCGCCATCCATCTAACACTAACCAGGGCACGTGTCGCACTGTACGCACCATGAAGTCAAGGCCTTTGGTTCCTGCATGGTACCTCCAGGTTCCATTCAATAGACATTTTTATGTAATGTGATAATCTGAAGTTAGCTGTAAAGGGATTTTTCACTTCTTTGTAACCACATTTTATTTGTTCTAACTCTTAAAATTAAACAACTTTTCAATATGCATCGATTACCTGAGCTTCTCCTATCAGCGCAGATCTCAGCGGGTCACAGAATTGATTTCTTACATGCAGCTCCTACTACCTGTTCACTTTTGTCTGACTAGCTCTTCTTCCGGGCTCTGAAATCGGACAAAACTGGATGAGTAAAGGGGGGACCCACATAGACAAGTTCAATAATCATGAACAATACAAGGCACAGACAGGTACAGGAGGAGAGAGGGCCCTGCCCGCGAGGGCTCACAGTCTACAAGGAATAGGTGAGGATACAGTAGATGGGACAGAGCTATTTGCACAGTGGTGTACTGGTCTTAGGGTTCAGGTTCCTTTTGAAGCTTTCACAGTAGGCGAGAGTCTGATATGCTGTGGTAGAGAGTTCCAGAGTATGGGGAAGGCACGGGAGAAATCTTGTATGTGATTGTGGGAGGAGGAGATAAGAGAGGAATAGAGGAGATCTTGTGAAGCTAGGTACCGGGAGACTAGGTCACAGATGTAAGGAGGAGACAGGTTGTGGATGGCTTTGTAGGTCATGGTTAGGGTTTTGAACTGGAGTCTTTGGGCAATGGTAAGCCAGTGAAGGGATTGGCAAAGAGGAGAGGCTGAGAAATAGCGAGGAGACAAGTGGATTAGTCGGGCAGCAGAATTTAGGGTATATTGGAGGGGTGCAAGAGTGTTAGAAGGGCGGCCACAGAGCAGGAGGTTGCAGTAGTCGTGCCGGGAGATAATAAGGGCATGCACTAGGGTTGTTGCAGATCTTTGGTCAAGGAAAGTATGGATCCGGGAAATATGTTTGATTTGGGGTCGGCAGGAGGTGGAAAGGGCTTGGATGTGTAGCAAATGAATTAAAAACATTTTTTTTATTTTGCATTCATTCTTGAACTTTTCAACCATTTTGACGGAAAAAAGAGAAAAGTAAGTTTCGTAAATCATAAGTGATATATTGGGCAAAAAGTCTCCACTTGTGCCTTTGATTTGATCTAATTACAGATTCTTCTGAGTGCTTGTGCCGACCTCGGTGCTTATCCAATGATGCCAGCAGTATGATAATAAACTGGACACAACTGCTAGATTTCACAATGCAAATTGTGTATATTATTACATAGATCTCTTAAGGGTACTTTACACACTGCAACATCGCTAGCGATCTCGTTAGCGATGTGAAATTCAAGATCGCAAGTGCGATCTTTCGAGATCGCACATGCGTAAAATAAGCGATTTCAAAAGATCGCACTTGCGATCTAGAATTTCACATCGCTAACGAGATCGCTAGCGATGTCGCAGCGTGTAAAGTACCCTTTGGACCTGAGGAGGCTATTGTACTTTGAAATCTCAAAATGCCACTATAGATTTTTGCTGATCACAAGGGGCGTCCAGTAGTGGAACACACTTATGAACCCTGAGCTATTATAATTCTTAAAAAAAACCTGTGAGGCTGTAACCTAACATTGTGAAGATTTTGCAATTACTGAATCACAAAAAGTTATCCTTTATTCATATGGAATCCATAAGAAAGGGGCTGATTTGCTATTCTCTGGGGGGTCCTCTACAACTTTCTGGACCCCAATGATCCTGAGAGTGGCTGAACTCTATTCCATTTATTGTTTGTGGGACTGCAGGAGAAAGCCGAGGGCTGTACTTGGTGGTCCTATTAACAATGCAAACCTTCGCTCCATCCGGGATGAGGCTGCAGAGTATGTACCTGGGTTTTATAGCTCTGATCTCAGGTTCACTGAGGTCTTAGTAGTTAGACCGCTAGTGAGTAGCAAGTTATCACCTATCCTGTAGATAAGGGGTAACCTTTTTTAGGGTGCTGTGATGGAGGGAGGAGAATATCCCTTTAAGTTGTCACCATTAAATCTGAAATTGGTTAGTGGTTTGTTCAGAGCTCCTAGTACCTATTCTTCATCTTCTAGAACATGTATTATCTTTGAAGTATATTGTGTAGGGTATGGGTATGTAGAACTGCAATAATCGTAAATTCAAGAAAACCTGCAGCAGAATGGCAAGTGCTGAAGATGTTTGTGTTACAGAGTGCCAAGTCCATACTTAATGGTCAGGCATTAGAAATCTTGGAACTTTAACCTGAGGCTATTGGTTGGAAACGCACTTGGAAGTGTTCATTACTCTGTAATAGCCTATATGAACATCAGACGTTTGGATAAATCCATTGCTACTGTCAGGCATTAAGGGCATATTTCAATTATTGCATTGCAGTGCTCTGAAAATACAGTGCCTTGCGAAAGTATTCGGCACCTTTGAATTTTTCAAGCTTTTCCCACATTTCAGGCTTCAAACCTAAAGATAAAAAATGTTACTGTTATGGTGAAGAATCATTAACAAGTGGGACACAATTGTGAAGATGAACGAAATGTATTGCTTATTTTAAACTTTTTAAGACAGGAGAAAAAGAGTTGCTGTATATAGGGATCAACCAATGCGTTTTTGTTCAATTCAAAAAAATATTTTATTGGTACAAAAATTTGTGCATACATAGAATCCACACAAGACAGTGAAAGGGTTAAAAACATTTGAAATATGTATAATCAACGAACACCCCAATACATGGTTCCATGTCAGGAACCTGACACTGAAATTCCGAATACCACTATACTAGATGTACCATACAATAATAAATCCAGGTAGGATGCAGAACATAAATGTCATCCGTTACTGCAATCATATACCCAATAGTACATAAAAGTATAGCATACTATCTGACACCACCATTGTTAAATACAATGTAATAATTATAGACCACCAGCAGGACAAAAAAAAAATATTTTAAACTTTTATAACAAATAATAAACTGAAAATTGGGGCGTGCAATATTATTCATCCCCTTTAAGTTAATACTTTGTAGCTCCACCTTTTACTGCGATTACAGCTGCAAGTCGCTTGGGGTATGTCTCTATCAGTTTTGCACATCGAGAGACTGAAATTCTTGCCCATTCTTCCTTTGCAAACAGCTGGAGCTGAGTGAGGTTGGATGGAGAGCGTTTGTGAGCAGCAGTTTTCAGCTCTTTCCACAGATTCTCGATTGGATTCAGGTCTGGACTGTAACTTGGCCATTCAAACACTTGGATACGTTTATTTGTGAACCATTCCATTGTAGATTTTGCTTTGTTTGGGATCATCGTCTTATTGGAAGACAAATCTCCGTCCCAGTCTGAGGTCTTTTGCAGACTCCAACAGGTTTTCTTCAAGAATGGTCCTGTATTTGGCTCCATCCATCTTCAATCAATTTTAACCATCTTCCCTGTCCCTGCTGAAGAAAAGCAGGCCCAAACCATGATGCTGCCACCACCATGCTTGACAGTCGGGATGGTGTCTTCAGGGTGATGAGCTGTGTTGCTTTTACGCTAAACATATCGTTTGGCATTGTGCACAAATAGTTCGATTTTGGTTTCATCTGACCAGAGCACCTTCTTCCACATGTTTGGTGTCTCCCAGGTGGCTTGTGGCAAACTTTAAACAACATTTTTTATGGATAACTTTGATAAATGGCTTTCTTCTTGCCACTCTTCCATAAAGGCCAGATTTGTGCAGTGTACGACTGACTGATTGTTGTCCTATGGACAGACTCTCCCACCTTAGCTGTAGATCTCTGCAGTTCATCCAGAGTGATCATGGGCCTCTTGGCTGCATCTCTGATTAGTCTTCTCCTTGTTTGCAGTGAAATTTTTGACAGCCGGGTCTTGGTAGATTTGCAGTGGTATGATACTCCTTCCATTTCAATATGATCGCTTGCACAGTGCTCCTTGGGATGTTTAAAGTTTTGGAAATCTTTTTGTAACCAAATACAGCTTTAAACTTCTCCACAACAGTATCACGGACCTGCCTGTTGTGTTCATTGGTCTTCATGATGCTATCTGCACTATAAACAGAACACTGAGACTATCACAGAGCAGGTGCATTTATACGGAGACTTGATTATACACAGGTGCATTATATTTATCATCATCAGTCATTTAGGACAACATTGGATCATTCAGAGATTCTCAATGAACTTCTGGAGTGAGTTTGCTGCACTGAAAGTAAAGGGGATGAATAATATTGCACGCCCCAATTTTCAGTTTATTATTTTTTACAAAAGTTTAAAATAAGCAATAAATATCGTTCAACTTCACAATTGTGTCCCACTTGTTGTTGATTCTTCACCATAAAATTCATTTTTTTTTCCCTTTATGTTTGAAGCCTGAAATGTGGGAAAAGGTTGAAAAATTCAAGGGGGCCGAATAATTTCGCAAGGCACCGTATGTCAGTAGCCCTATAGATCAAGAGAAAGATAGTATACAGTTGTTTCATATAACAGATTGGCTTCAGTCTCTACATCATAGATAGACCGGGCTGGGGGATATATATTTTAGAAAAACAAGGGTCTTCCTCCTCATTAAAGCTATCAATGCAGATTTTTTTCTTTTGCGACCAAAACGATTTTGACTACAACAGAGCATGCCGAGAGTTGTGATTTCACAACTGGACAACCTTTCCATAAGCTCTATCGGGGCATATAGAGCTGGTGAAATAACTATTCAACATGTCACCAATTTTCTAAGTAAATATATTTCTAAAGTTGCATATGACGTGAATTTCTCACCAGATGTTGGTAACAAACCAACCATATCTTGTGACTTGGGTAAAAAATATTGAATAGATAAGGAAAGAGAGATGCAAAAAGCCATAGAAAGTC